>NC_141914.1:28879948-29031463 GCF_057802395.1 Ceratotherium simum simum | reverse complement strand
TCTCTGCCAGACGTGATTTTAGATGCCTCATTCCTTAATCTCTCTTAATGACAAGGTGGCTTCTTGTTGTTGTTAAAAAGAGGCGGGAGAGAGAGCTGACGAATTTTACCTATTTATTAGTTCCTTTGAACACACCGTCCTACATCATGGTACAGATCTACATTGCAATTATGATTTCGGAAAAAGTCTTTTTAAAAGAGGTTTTGTTTCACCAGAGGGAAGCATTCATATTTAAAATATTGTATGGGCCGGCCCTGTGGCTTGGTGGTTAAGTGCGCGCGCTGTGATGCTGGTGGCCCGGGTTCGGATCCCGGGTGCGCATCGAGGCACCACTTCTCCGTTCATCCTGAGGCCGAGTCCCGCATACAGCAACTAGAAGGATGTGCAGCTACGACATACAACTATCCACTGGGGCTTTGGGGGGAAAAATAAAATAAAATAAATAAAATCTTTAAAATATTGTAATGTTGGCATTACTGATAGCCTTTTGCACCAAAACAAATGCTTGCCAAAATGCTACAAATCCCAAACTACACATTCGAAACACCAGATGTGTGTGCTCCGGGAATGCAAGGGGGAGGATGCTGTTTCAAGTTAGTAAAAATAGCCAGAACAAGGAATGAATGTTAGAGAAGTGACAGAGTCCAGGAGTACAAGGGGTTAAAATGCCCCCCAGAGCCCCCCAAGCCTGGGGCCTCAGGGCCTCACAGTGTAATGCTGTTCAGTGTATGGAGATTTCTACATGATTGGTCACAACATAGCTAAAGTCAAAGAACAGAAATTGTCCAACTCCCCTTGTGCCTGCCACCACTACCCTAGTTCCTCACAATTCTGACTCCCGCCTTTCTACCTCTCTCAGACAATTAGAAGATTTGTTAGAGCAAAACTAAGAGGTGGGCTAGTGCCAGCATCATGCTGCCACTGACAAAGGGGTGTAGCCCCACTGGCGTTGGTTAAATTGCTACATACATATAATTAGCCAGTGTCAACCCTCCCCTCCACCCATGGAGCGGCTGACCTGCCAGGCAACTTCTGGCAAAGAAGTTCCGCAGAGAGGACCATCGGGCGTGTGGGGACCTCCAATCTTCTGATGGACATACCAGCCCTCACTGTTCTCCTCAGCTGATTCCATAACCGGCGGCCAAAAGGGGCCAGGATGGGCAGGGGCACAGCCACCGAGCGGTTGGCAGCTTGTGGATGTGACTCTCGAAGGCAGCAGAGGTGGGTGGCACTATGGAGATAAGTAATTCGCACCTCCCCATCCTTCCTCCCACTCCCTAACTTGGAAACACAAGGTACTTCAGGATCTGGAATCAGCCTCCCGAAGTCGCTCTGCTACGGCTTGTGCTTTGCCAACTGCTTCCTGGGGCTGTCTCTTAAGGAGTAGTTGAGTTTTGCCTTTTAACTCACTATAGGTCACAGCAAGACAGTTGGCCACACACCCAAACAGGGAGAATTTAGAGTCATAATTTTACAGAGCCAGAAGAACCTTAAAGATCCTGGAAAGGACCCACCCAGGGTGACATAGCTAGCTTGCTAAACAAGAATTAGAACAGGTCCCCTGAAGCAGTGTTTCTCAAACTTGTGAAACCAGAATCAATGGTCAGAAATACATTTTACCTGGTGACCAGTGAGTGTGTCATATATACATATGTGAGGATAAATACATATATGTAATTGAAACAGGAATAGCATGACACAGTATTACCCTTTCCAAATGCTCGGCTGTTTTCTTTTCTATTATTGTTTTTAAAAGCTGTTTTTGACCCACTAAATTGGTCTATGGCCCACTAATGAATCACAACCTGCAGTCTGAAAAGCACCATACACATAAGCAACAACTACTTGTGCTATTTCGCACTGAACCATCTAACTCACTTTTAACTATGTAGTAAAAATTTCTGAAAATGAGAGTAATCAGTACTCTTAGTTTAAAAGGTCTCATATTTCATGTAAAGCCCTTTTCAGAAGACAATTATTTACCCTGCTCATCATTCTCCATACACGCATACATAGCCATAGCAAAGCTTTTAAAACATAAGTCCTATCATGCCAGTCCTTTGCATAAAACTCTTCAGTGGCCCTCGGTTGCCAGCAATAATAATAGCTAACATTCACAGCATGTTTACAATGTGCCAGGCCCTCTTCTAAACACTTCACATATGTTTCACTCATTTATTCTTCACAATTGCTCTAGAAGTTCGGGATGTTATCACATGTATCTTACAAAGATGATGAGTAACCAGCTCAAAGACCCACAGCTAGTAAGAGGCAGGGCTAGGATTTGAACTAAAGTAGCATCTAGTCCAGAGTCAGCACTCTTGGCCGCTGTGCCATGCTTCCCTCAGCGGTTAATAGAGAATCCAACTGCTTAAAATAGCCTCCAAGTTCATGATGCTGCCCCTGTGTGCTCCAGCCTCCTGACCAGTTACGTGACCTCACACGGGCTGTTCTACGTCTAAAATGAGTCACCTCCTGCACTGGTTCAGTCTTACCTAAGCTTCACTTTAGGTCTTCCTCATTCCTTTACACTACCTCAGATGTCCACTCTGTGTTCCCATAGCTCTCTCTTTCCCTTCTTTCTCCTCTCTCCCCCTCATTCAGTCACTCAATTCGTTTGATAGATGATAAACATTTACTGAGCACTTATTCCATGCGGGGAGATAGAGTAGCAAAAGTGACCAAGTCCTTGCCCTTATGAGCTCATATTTTCCAGAAAGAGGTTGGGGGAGATAATAACAAACAATTAAGTAATATGTCAGGTGGTGATAAGTGTTAATGAGAAAAATAAAGCAGTCATGTTGATAGGGTGTGCACAGGACAAGGGGCATGCGCCTGTTTTATATCGGGAGGTTAAGGAAGGGCTCATTGAGGAGGTGACGTCTCAGCAGAGATCAAAGGAAGTAAGAGACAGCCATGTGGATCTTTGGAGGAGGAACAGTCCGTAAAGAGAAAACAGGCAGAGCAAAGACCCTGAGTGGAGACAGTGCTTGGAGGTTCATGGAACAGTAAGGAGGCCAGTGTGGCTGGAGCAGAAGGTGAGGTCGGAGATGGATAGGGGCCAGATGGCGTGGGGCCCTTCGGGTCACTTTGTCTCACTGTGAGATGGGGAGCCACTGGAGGGTTCTGAGAAGAAGAGTGATATATTAGTTTTCCTTTCCTGCTGTAACAAATTACCACAAGTTTAGTGGCTTACAACACCACATTTATTATCTAGCAGTTCTGGAGGTCAGGAGCTAGACACAGGTCTCACTCAGCTAATATCAAGGTGTTGGCAGGGCTGCGTACCTTGTGGAGGCTCTAGGGGATAAACTGTTTCCTTGCATTTTCCAGGTTCTAGAGGCCCTCTCCCTCCATCTTCAAAGCCGGAGATGTACATTTCTGTGACCATTCTTCTGTAGTCACATCTCCCTCTGACCACAGCCAGGGAAGTTTATCCACTTTTAAGGATTCACATGATTAGGTTGGGCCTACCAGAATAATCTCCACATCTCAAGGTCCTTAATCACATCTGCAGAGTCCTTTGGTCATGTAAAGTAGCATGTTCATAGGTTCCAGGGATTAGGACATGGACATTGTTTGTGGAGGGCATTGTTCTGCCCACAACAAATGACCTGACTTAAGTTTTACCAGGATCACCCTGGGTGCTCTGTGGGGAATAAACTGTATGGGACAAGGTGGGAGCAGGGAAACCAGGTAGGAGGCTATTAGAGTAATCCAGGTGAGAGCTGGTCAAGGCTGGGCCAGGGTGCCAGCAGCAGAGGTGTGAGATGTGGTCAAATTCTGGATGTTTTGTGATGGGAAAGCTGATACGATTTGCTGATGAACTGGATACGGGGTGTGAGAAAAGAAGAGGAGTCAAGGATAACTCTAAGGTTGATACTCCCTCCTCCACCTTTAGAGTATTTGACATATGTTGTATTTATTCCCTGTTAGACTAAAAGTTCTGAGGAAGAAGGGCTCAGATTTGGCTTGTCCATTGTTGTAGTCTCACATCAATGAGTGCATAGAACACAGCAACGCAGTTCCTAACTACTGTTTATAGAGCCATTACTATGTGTCAGGCACTTTGCATCATCTCATTTAATCATCAGAACAGGTCCTATTATATCCTCATGTATTGAATGAGGAAACTGCGGCCCAGAGAGATTAAATGACTTATGCCAGTAAATAGAAGAGTGAAATTCAAACCCACATTGAATAAATGAATTAATTCATTCAAATTAAGCAAAGATTTGGGTTTAGTTAAATATTCCGACCACATATGGAATAGAAGATGGAGAAAAGGACACAGATTTATAAATATTTCACAGTTTTAGCCATAGAAAATTCGCGTCAAGAAACAGCAAAAGTTAGCGCTACTGACTTAAGAATTCTCAAACTGTCTCAATCTGAGCTGTGGTTTGGCTGCTGTGATGAGAGATGCAGATGGTAATTTCAGAAATGTTTTGTAACCACTTTGAAGGCAAAGAAGAGAAAAACAGATGACATCAGGCAGACCGTAGTGGCACGTGAAAACTGCCCAGACCTGAGAGTGCAGAGGTAGGGACTTTAGTCTCTCTTTAGTCCCAACCGCTTATTAGCCAATACATTTGAGGTGTTTATTTCATCTTTCTGAGATCTTCTCAACTATAAAAAGGATATAATATTTTCTGCCTTGTCTACCTCAAAGACTCAGGAGAAACTAAATTTATTGCCTCAATAAATACAGAGCACCTACTATGTGTGCCTGGCACTGCTCTGGACACGGGACACATCTTGAGCAAAACAGACAAAATCCTCGCCCCTCGTGGAGCTGGCATTCTGGTGGGAAGGGAGACTGACAAAAACAAGAACAGACAGGTAGATAATTTCAAGAGTGATAAACACTATGAAGAAAAAAAAACAGTACAGTGGTTACAGAGTGTCCAGGGAGGAGGTGACACTGGACAGAGACTTGAATAAAAAGAGAGCAAGCTAGACAGTAATCTGGGGAAAAGGCCATCCAGACAGAGGTAACAGAATTTGTTAAGTTCCTGAGGTCAGAATGAACTTGGGGTTCATATCTGAGGAATAGCAAGGAGTGAGCAAGGGGAGAGAGTTGTGGAGGATGCTGGAGAGATGGGAAGGGGCCAGGTCACGCACAGCCTTGCAGGCCATGGCAGAGAGCATGGATTTTATTATGCCTCTGGTAAGAAGATAATGGAAGCAAAAATATGCAAAGAGCAACACAAATAGTACACGAAGGAGGTGTAATATGGACTTAGGCAGCAATATGGCCCGTCTGTTAAGAAGAGCATGGGCTCTGGAGGCTGCCTGGGTTGGAATCTTGGATGATTTTTACTATGTGGCCTTGGATAGGTTCATTAATTTCTCAGTGCTTCAATTTCCTCATTTGTAAAATAGTGGTAATAATAGTACCTACCATATTAGGGTTGTTTTGAAGATTAAATGAGATATTACATATATAACCCTTAGAGTAATTTCTAGAACAAAAGTGCTCAATAAATGTTAGCCATTATTACTATTAGTTACTGAGTTGTACAACCAATTGAGTTCGTTAATGTGGACTTCTCTAATTCAGAATCTATAATTTATTTTATTTTATTTATTTTTTTTGCTGAGGAAGATTTTCCCTGAGCTAACATCTGTTGCCAATCTTCCTCTATTTTGTATGTGGGTTCCCACCACAGCATGGCCGCCTACAAGTGGTGTGTGTCCGCGCCCGGGAACCAAACCCGGGCTGCCGAAGTGTAGCATGCCGAAATTAACCACTAGGCCATGGGGCCAGCCCCTCTAATTTATTTTTTAAACAGAAAATTTACATATAAAGAAAAAACATTTTTAAACTGAAAAACTAAATGTGTATTTCTTTTTCTTTTTATTTTTTTGTGAGCAAGATTAGCCCTGAGCTAACATCCTATGCCAATCCTCCCATTTTTTGCTGAGGAAGATTGGTCCTGGGCTAACATCTGTGCCCATCTTCCTCTACTTTATATGGGACGCTGCCACAGCATGACTTGACAAGTGGTGTGTGTCCGCACCCAGGATCCGAACCTGTGAACCCTGGGCTACAGCAGCAGAGAGCGTGCACTTAACCTCTACGCCACTGGGCTGGCCCCCTAAATGTGTATTCCTTATAAAGTGTTGTAGAATTCAGACAATAAATGAAATTAGCCTCCCCCAAAGTTCTGAATAATACTAAAATGCTTAAATATAAAGGGCTTGAATAAGCACATTGAAGGGCTTTATCTGCCCATTGTTCCTTCTGTTAGGGGAGCAGCCCTGCCTCTTCCTTAGTGATTCTTGGTCCGTGTAGTCCTGGTGAGGAGTGAAGGTGCTATTCAAGTCTGCCTGGAGTCCTCCATCCTCGCTCTGCCATCTCCATCCCTGCCCCCTCTCTCCAACGTACACATACAGTGATTGTTGAAGGAAGGAGCAGCACAAGACCCAGCCTGGGCCAAATCAGAGTCCTCCTTAGGATTTTTGCCAAACTGTAGGGGAAGGATGCACTCTCTCTGGCATCACAAGCCTCTAAGGAAGATATAGACCAGATACCAGCAGACAACTCTACCACCAAGTGGACAGAATGAGGCCAACGCAGAGAGAAGCAGTCAAAGGTGGAGACAGCCCTGCCGAGAGTCCAGCCATATCTGAAGTCAGATCTATCTTTGGACTTTACAGTTATGGGAGCCATAAATTCCTATTTCGCTTAAGAATTTGGTTTTTGTCACTTGCACCAAAAGACTCTTCATATACATAGCTTCTACGAAAGACGCTCTCTGATTTTCTAAGATATCTGTAATAGTCTGTGTCTATAGAACATTCTTTATACAATGCTTCAAGAATTTGATAAATTAAAAAAAAATCAACACTGATGTTACACAACGGATAAGGATGAAAGTTAGAAATCAATTGTTAGGTTAGCTGATAAACCAAGGCACAGACTTTGCCAATATTGATAACAACCCAAGTTTGGTTGGGTTGCCAACAACAGAGGACCTCATGCTAGTATTGGAGGCATCTTAGGAATGACCTATGTCATCTCAAGCTTTCACTGGATTTGTTACTTTTCAGGGAAAGTGATTTCAATCTCAGCAAAACCTAATACATGTAGTACCATGGTGGTGCTATTTCTGCCATTTTGTGTAATAATAAAAAAGCATCATCTGTTTCCAATAGTGCATTGTGATTCCATATCCACAAATTCACCTATTTCATATTTTTATAACTTCTTCCTTACTTTCACAATATTTAGCAAAACTTTATTTTTGCTTTTTGAATCTAAAAAGGAAATTGGAGTAAGGTATTTTTGAAGCAAACCAGATTAAGAACAAAGCTATTCTGAAACCCGGCTGCCAACCAGCTACTCACTCACCTACCTTACTTAATTTGTTCTCTTGGAATTGAAAAGCAGCCAAAAACAAACTCTCTTCAAAACTGGATTAAGACGCATGTGGATAACAAAATGCTGTTAAACAAGTCTTCCCATATCATTAAATAGCTTGAAAGGAAAGAGGTAGATGAAAAATCCCTGGGAACTTGTGAAAACTTGGCAGAGATGTTTATCATTTGGGTTATGCAAGAAACTATCCTGATAATAAATAAGCACCCTGAAAAAAGTCCCTGTGTAAAGCACAGCATATTTTACCACCATTTGAAAAGCATGTAAGAATGTTTTTGTTTTTATTTTTAACCTTTCTACATCCAGGCACCCAGTGCCTTCAAGAAGTTATTTTTGGTGATGGCACAGTGTTCTGACACCTTTTCCCTGAGTAAAGTCAACACATCTGCTGAAATTAACATTTTTGTCTCCATGGACCCACATGTCACTGAAAAATATAAAATATCATTGTGTTTTTCTGCTAACCAGCATTTGGATGCAGACAGCTGTTCAACCCAAACCTACTCCATGGAGTCCTCTGAGAGAGGGACCATCTTATCACTAATCCCTATCTCCTTTGGATAGCTAAGGCCTTGCACAGAGTGGATAAACTCAGCTCAATTTACACTGAATAGATGTGTCTGTGATAGCCCAAATCCCATCTGTTGGAATCCGCATATGGATAATACCTTGGCAATCCAGCAAGTTTGCTTGGTGCCTAGATCTAGAGAAGAGAGGAAGGAAGAGCCATGCTACTGTAATGTTTTCTTATGTCCAGTAGAGAAACAGGTCCAAGGCACTGGTATCTATGCAAACTTTCTCCTTGATCCCTCCACCCACATCCAGCTGTAAATTGATACAAGGGTTCCATCATTACAGATCGGATCACATACTAACGCTTCACTAGTCAATATACCTCCAGACTCAAGAATAATTAAACATTTGTCATGCACCTTCCTATATGTCAGAAAATATAAGAAATGTGATTAGTCCAGGGAAGAGAAGACAGATACACAAATAATTATAACACAGAGCAGAACATGATAAGGAAGAAATAAGCATAATGTAATAGGGATTCAAAAGAAAAAAACAGTACATACAAAAAAGCTTAAAGAAGGAGGTGGAACTGGACCTAAAAGAATGGAAAAGATGAGAATGACGGAGGGTTGAGAGAGAAAAGAAGGTAAGAAAGCGAGAGCTATGTTAGTGAAAAAAGTAGTCTAGTTTCACCCAAACCCAGGGGACATTTGGAGGGTAGGAATATGGCTGGATCAGGGCCAGAGCATAAAGGACCTGAGAGCAAGAGCCTCAATTTTATCCTGCAGGCTGTAGGAAGCCAGGAGCTTCTAAACAAGGAGTATTTTCATGTATGGTTACATTTGTTTTAAAAGGAAATTAACATCCAGGAATAGGATGGCTGTAGATTAGCAAAGATGAGAGAGGAGGGACTGAAGGAATGAGACTAGTTGGGGGGTGGTTAATAAAGGGTCAGAGTGAGAACAGTTACAGTGAAGCGAGAAAAGGACAGAGTCCAGCGTTATTTTGAAGGTAATATTGACAGAGCTTAGTAATTTACAAGATGTAAGAATGAGGGCAAGGAGGGCATCAAAGATGCCTGTGCACAGCATGGGTGACAGGAAGATACTGCTCCATGATTATGGCATTGTTTGGTAGGGAAATTTTATGAGTTTAGTTTTGTACACATTGAGTTTAAACAAAAGAATGTAAACTTTAAAGATCTGCTTTTTCTCAGATATCCTTTTGAAAAACTTTGCTTTGACTGTTGAGTTCTAAAATTAGCTCCGAGCTGTCAGCTCTGTGCTCAAGTGTTTTGTTTTGGGGCATTAGACTATCCCTTTTCTCTAAGACTTGCCACTTTTTACTCTCCAAAATTTCATTTAACCAAAAATAGGGGGTGGTAATTTTAAACGTTTTTCTCAGTAGCCTTTTTTCCTTTTGCCATCAGTGGATATTTTAATTTTTGTTATAACTAAATTTTGGATGCAATAACTTTTGTTAATAAGATGTGTGAACAAAGAACCATCAAGTTTGGGGTTCTAACTTAATATATACCAAAGCCTCTGACTCTAAAAAGATTTCTTAGTTGTTGTGCCATCTGTTTAGAAACTAATTAATGGTTTAAAAATAGATGATCTTTTGAAGGCAAATGACATGAAAATAATGGAAAATATTAATATAGATCTCATAAACCTACACTATGGAAAACAATGATGTGCTTTAGGCATTGCATTAAAAAAACAGGCTGAGAAGATGCCACAAGGAGATGCTTCATAAATATTGTGTGTACATTATAATGTGCACAGATAAGGAGGTAGCTACTTCAAAGAACAGTAAGGCATGGTTATTGATTAGGTACTGTCATTGGTCTCTTTTCAAACTGTTATTGCTGGTGATGAATTTTTTTCCCCCCAAAGCCCCAGTAGATAGTTGCATGTCATAGCTGCGCATCCTTCTAGTTGCTGTATGTGGGACACGGCCTCAGCATGGCCAGAGAAGCGGTGCGTCAGTGCGCCCCCGGGATCCGAACCCAGGCAACCAGCAGCGGAGCGCGCGCGCTTAACCACTAAGCCATGGGGCCGGCCCAGCTGGTGATTAATTTTTAAACTTTATCTAGTAATGTGTGCATTCATACCAATATACAAAAGGTGAAACTTCTTTTCCTATCTCCTAAGTCTATACTACAAAATTTCTAAAATATAACTATAAACATACAAATATTTGCCCCATCTCATCTATTGTTCTATCTCCATCTTCCCTCTCACAGCTAAACCTCTTGAATAATCTGCCTACACATGCAGTATCCATTTCCACACCTTCCACTCATTCCTCAGCCCCTGAAATATGGCTTCTACCTTCACAAGGCCAATGAAGTAGATTCTCATCAAGGCCACCACAATCAAGGTGACCCTAAATCTAATGAAGACTTTGTCATGTTAGCCCTCTTGTTTTGAGGATTAAATGAGTTAATTCATGGGCCGGCCCGGTGGCTTAGCAGTTAAGTGCGCGCGCTCCACTACTGGCGGCCCAGGTTCGGATCCTGGGCGCTCACCAACGCACCGCTTCTCTGGCCATGCTGAGGCCGTGTCCCACATACAGCAACTAGAAGGATGTGCAACTATGACATACAACTATCTACTGGAGCTTTGGGGAAGGAAAAAAAAAGGAGGAGGATTGGCAATAGATGTTAGCTCAGAGCTGGCCTTCCTCAGCAAAAAGAGGAGGATTAGCACGGATGTTAGCTCAGGGCTGATCTCCCTCACACACACACACACAAAAATAATAAAAATAAATGAATAAATAAATAAATAAAAGAGAAGTCTTTTAAAAAATAAATAAATAAATGAGTTAATTCATGTAATATACTTAGTAGACTGTCTGAAATATTTAAGATATGTTCCAAATATATCTTTTATTGGTCTATCAACACCCTCTGACTATACGTAAATCCAGCTAATGGATCTTTTTATCATTTAAAATAATTGAGAAGTCATCACATTTTTACTCACTTGTATTTACATAACTAATCCAGAAAAATATCTAAAAGAAGAATAAGGTAAAGTATGGCCCTCCATTTTAATTCTTCAGGAGAATCTCATCAACATATATAATATAATTTTCTGGAATTGGGGCAGAAAAGAAAGCTCAAAATATCCAAAGTCTGCTTCTCAAAATTCATGGAACTTTTTTCACTCATGTTCTAGTTGGACCACAGAACCAGACAACTGATGTCTTTTCAAAAATGTTGAAGAGGGGCTGGCCCAGTCGTGTAGCAGTCAAGTTCGCATGCTCCGCTTCAGTGCCCCAGGGTTCGCAGGTTCGGATCCTGGGCACGTTAGCCCAGGGCCAATCTTCCTCAAGAAAAAAAAAAAAGTGTTGAAGAGCTTCCTAAAACAGGTAGGGCTGGGCGCAGTTCAAGGAGTACTACATTACAGTAATAACCCCTTCATCCTGGTGTGAGGTTTTTGGCAATTATAGCCAGAAATAAAGACAAGAAGCTGGAAATGAAAACAAGCCTCTTGGCATCAAGGAAGACAGTCACAAAGCCCACATCCAGAAGCTGGTAACTACTCTCAGATGTCTTACTTTTGAAAAAGATCAGCATGTTAAGGTTTGGGAAGAATTCCTTCAATAGCTCTTGAGGGCAAGGTTCTATTTCAGATAGTACAATAATCAATGTTCATAAGAACAAACTGGAGTCAATAAGTAAAGATTATGTCTGGGATCCTTGGTTTGTGAGTATTCGAAAAGGCACCATTCTTTAGCGAGATTTACTTCCAAAATGCTTCAAGTCGGAGTTTTGGTATTAGGGCTCAGTTTTGAGAAATTTTACTTGAGTGGAAGAACTCATTTTCAGATGATCCTGAATAATGAGTTAATTCTTAACTCCCTCCACTCTGAAAAAATACAACCACCAAGCAAAGACAGAGCCACAGCTGTTCAAGCCAAGGAGAGATTTATTGTGAAAATAAGGAGTCAGAGAAACTAGATTCTAGTCTCTTCTCTACCAAAAACCAGTTGGGTAATCTTTTTTTTTTTTTTTGTGAGGAAGATCAGTCCTGAGCTAACATCCGTGCTAATCCTTCTCTTTTTGCTGAGGAAGACCGGCTCTGAGCTAACATCTATTGTCAATCCTCCTCCATTTTTTTCCCCCAAAGCCCCGGTAGATAGTTGTATGTCATAGTTGCACATCCTTCTAGTTGCTGTACGTGGGACGCGGCCTCAGCATGGCCGGACAAGCAGTGCGTCGGTGCGCGCCCAGGATCTGAACCCGGGCTGCCAGTAGCAGAGCGCGCGCACTTAACTGCTAAGCCACGGGGCGGGCCCCCAGTTGGGTAATCTTGCCTTCTCTCTGTCTGGATTGACTTCTCTGAAAAAACAAGGACATTAGACTAGTTGATTTCTAAAATCCCTTCCAGCTCTAATATTCAAACAGTAAGTATATGAAGATCCAAAAAGGTAATAGGAAGGAAAGGTAAATCATATTACGAATAATTATCTTCCTTTTCTTCATTCAACAAACATTTATCGAGGCTTCTATTGAGGTGGCCCATACAAAGCTCTGAGAATACTGGAGTAAGTAAAAGAGCTCCTGCTTTCATGGAGCTTCCTATTCAGTGAGAAAGTCAGGCAACAACCAAGGAAACCAACCAGATAAGGAAACAAGAGTCTGAGAATAATAGGAAAGATATCTTTTTTAGATAGGGTGGGCAGGGAATGGCACCTCTGGAGAACTTAGGTCTGAACCTGAATAATGAGAAGAAAAGCCATAGGAAGAATTAATGAAGAGCATTTGAGGCAAAAGGACTTGCTAGTGTCTAGGCCCTAAAAAAACAGAAAAAACAGTGAATTGGAGAAACTGAAAAAAGAAAGTATGACTATAATAATGAAGCAGGAGAGTAGTAGAAAAAGAGTTGAAGAGGTAGGTAGGGGCCCGTACACACAGTTTTGTAAGCCATTCTAAGAAATCTGGACTCATTCTTAAGGATGGTAAAGAAATCACAGAAGGGCTTTGAGTAGGGCAGCAACACTTGCTGTTATAGAAAGTGGATTGGAAATGGATGTAACGGACGTGGGAAATCACTTAGGAGGTTTGACAGTTGAGGTAAAGCATGATAGTGGCTTTTGGATAGGATACTGCGGTAGAGATTGGAAAAGGGGAGAGATTTAAGATAAATCATGGAGGTAGAGTCAAAAAGGTTTACTAATGAACTGTTTTTGCATATATGAGAGAATGACAGGAATCAACATTGAGCAATAATATGGTGCCAAGTTGTTGATTTGGGGAGAACGTTTTGGGTGGGGGATAGAGCAATTGAGAATAGTTGGAGGAAAAACAAAGAGCTCAGTTATGGACCTGGTGTTTGGTATCTGTGAGACATCTTACGGAAGCAATAGACATTCTGAACCCTCTGTTCTCTTTTATGTTTTGACTTTGGTCACAATAATCGCATACCTTTTTCTAAGAACCATCTTTTATTTACCTTTTTATGCACATTGCCCAGCAAATTCCTGGGCCTATAGTTGATGCTTAATAAACGTTTAATAATGTTCTCAAAAACAAACATCTTTTCCCCTCAACTTTACATCTATCTGTGTGTCTTCATCGAGAACATAAAATTCCAGATGACTCTAGGTCTACAGAACAATGCTTGAAGCTTAGAATGAGAGAGAATACTATTCTGGGTCCAATTCACTTTACAATCTGGCCTTTTTTTTGTTTTTCCCCAAGGGCTGCTTTTAGGATTCCTAGATTGGCCTATACATTGTGATTTAACATGAAAAACTCAAGACACTCCCACTTAGGGAAGCACGGACCAATTTGTTTTTCAAAGTTAGCGCTAGACTAGAACACACTTCCTGATAGTTTCAATCTAGAGTGGCACTCCCATAATTATGGTCTTTACCCAGACCCTCCCACCCCACCCCCTTTCTCCCAATAAACTGATTTAGGGATACTAAAATGGCAGCAGAAGCTTAATTGGCAACAATCCACAAATCTGCTTCAAGTTCAACTTCTGAAATCCAACATTTTGGATTAGGTTTTGTTAAAAAAAATCATTTAACATTTCTGATTTCTGTGGGATCTTTCTTGCTAAGTAACAATTTGGTGGTAGGTGACTACAGAGATCTTACTTTGCTTTTCAGAGAAACTGCATAAAAATCTGCTAAGTAACAAAGTCTTGCTAATTATTATTAGCCCAGCCTTCCCTATCAGAAAGGCCTTCTCAGGATGGCTAGAGAGAGTAAGTGTATTGCTTACTCCTCCCTGGTTCCCCCAAGGCAGTCTCTCTGCTCTGTATGTACATGTAAATTTGAAAAGCTTTAAAGGCAGGGAAAAAGTTTTATGTCCACATCTCTCAGTTGGCATGGTGCCAAGCAATAAAGTGCTTGCTTGTTTTTCACTTGGGCGTCTCTTTTATGTAGGGAGATGAAAATATATCCTTTTTAGTTGCTTATGTAAGAGATACTTCAGATACCAGGGAGTGTAACTAAACAAGAGTTTAACAACTTTCTTCTTTCTACGTTTGTTAGGTCTATTACTGGTAACACTTTTTCAGGTTGAACCATTTTATTAGACCAAGGCATATTGCAAAGCTGCTTATAATCCCCTTTGCCTAAAAAGTGAAGTCAAATGATATTAAGCTGCAAAAGATGAGCCTGCATAATCCTCTTCTATTTCTAGTCAACACTCAGTCATCAATCCAAAAAGAATTAAACAGAGAACAAAAATTTATAGGCATTCTTTTCCAATTCCAATAATTCCCATTGGTAATAGAACTGAAATGCTGCATACTCACTTGGCAGGCTTAGGGAAAAAAATTTCAGGTTGGGCAGTTGAGATAAACTCATGACTAAACACTTGCCAAAACCACCCTCAGTTACCTACTCTCAGCATTACCTCCCCCAAATAATTCCTCAAATAAAAAACTAGATGAGTCAAAACCAAATTTAAAGTGTAGGAGCCAAACACCCCTCCCCCCAAACACTCTGCTGGGACAGCTAACCAAGGCTTGGGGGTGTGAGCCACAAACCAGAGTCACTTGCTATCTGCTCTTTTATTTTCCCAATGAGCAACAGATGTGCTCTTGCCAACCAGTTATGCAATTGCTATTGGGGAGGACAAGGCGTTATGGAAAATTGCTTAGAGTAGCAGGTCTTTGAGCAACAGTCATATCAATACTGAACCACAGCAGCTTATAACCAACCACACCTGTATCTATCCTGAATATGTATTTTACAGTTTCTTGCATAACTTACCAAAATTAAGGCCTTATGTTTGGCAAATTATATACAACCCATAAATACTATGCAGTTATTGCTACCACGTCTTCTTTTAATGGTAAACTGTTCTCTTCCTCTTTTAGGAAGTTCAACTTTCATGTGACATTAAAGACTCTAGCCTATTCCCCTACCCCTGTGGGGGATGCTACTTGAGAGAAAGGGGGTAGGGGTGGTTATGGTGAAGTATGTTTGAAAAATGCTAGGTTAAAACAAATTTTAAACAGGTTCTTTACATAGGACGTCTCAGACCTTTTAATAAGATGATGTGCATTAAATCTCCAAGGAAGTAGGGGAATAAAGTGTATAGCATGTGCAAAGCTTATTTGCTCATGGAATCCTTTTCCTGGAACACGCTGGGAAATGCTAGTGTAAGTACATGCTAATTTTTATAGGCTAGCTTGGTACTTACTTTACAACACTGACTGAAAAAATCATGTTCTGAGTCTGAAACATCTTGCTTACAAACACACTTGCAGAATGCAATCAAATCACATGCACTTAGACATTTCCAGTCACTGAATATTTGTGCTTTTGACATTTTTCCTAAATGGCATAAAAACCTCAAACAAAATAATTTCCAATTTTTAAGATTAAAAGACACACTAAACACATGAAAGATGTTATTCCTAAAGCACACGATGTCTATCAATAACCCAAATAAAATTTATTTGTAAGGTGCAACTTCTAAAATGAGAGAATTTTCTACATCTAAAAAAGCATGGATGGGGCCGGCCCGGCGGCGTAGCGGTTAAGTGCGCGTGCTCCACTGTGGCGGCCTGGGGTTCGGATCCCGGGTGCGCACCCACGCACCGCTTGTCAAGCCATGCTGTGGCGGTGTCCCATATAAAGTGGAGGAAGATGGGCACAGATGTTAGCCCAGGGCCAGTCTTCCTCGGCCAAAAGAGGAGGACTGGCAATGGATGTTAGCTCAGGGCTAATCTTCCTCACACACACACAAAAAAAGCATGGATAAAGAGCATGAAATTTAGTTAGATCTCGATTTGAATCCCGTCATTTAGCTTGTATGAGAAATTGAGACTGAATAACTTGTCTAAGAGCATTCTCCTCACTTACAAAGTGCTAAGAGCAGCTGCTTTGCGTGGTTGTTTTGAGGATTATACATTTGAGACCGAGCACCATGCTGGGGAACAGCAAATAATAGGTTCTCAATAAACTATAGCTCTTGTTATCATTTCTCTCACAATGAAACAAACTACTTGGCGACAAGTAGACCAAGATCCTCTCCTGGTATCCAGAACATGGTCCTGAGATAGCTGGGTAGTAAGAAAATAAAATCCACACACAGGCAATTGTCATATTACTGTATTTTATTATATGTTTAGTATACTAATTTAAAGGGAAAAAATGTAAACAAAATGAAAGGGAAAAATGGCACTTTGCTTTAATTTTCAATTTAAAGTTATTCTTATTTTAACAATCCATTTATATGTCTCCGATTTTAAAGAGCATCACTGCTGAATTTCAGACTGAAAAAGGAATAAACAGAATAGATGACACCAAAAGAGTTAAGCAGAGGAAGTGATACTTATTAAAAAGCTGAATGTAAAAATCTACCTTGGCTAGAAGTGAACACTGACAGATAACTTTCTCCAAAGGAAAATCTAACTTGAATCATAAAGGTTCATTTTTTGTATAGTCCAATACCATGTCACTCAGGAACTCACGCCTGGATGTGAACAGTTATACTCAGTTACACTGGACCCCCCCAAGTCCTACTGAGCATGCTATTTGCCTTGTCTTACTCCTCTGAGATAACTAACTACACTTCCTGAAACCAGAAATGAAGAGTTTGCCTGTGATTTAAGTTTCAAGAAACAGTTTGTAGAAAACACCCAAATAATCAGTTGTTAAAGGTCTTACTTTTTCATCACTGTACAGCAGCTATTTCTACAAATAAAGAGTATGGGGACACTTTCTAAGAACTCAAAATGAGAAAACCAAAGAGGTCTGTGTGCATGAACATATGTACACAACATATGTATAAGCTTAAATCCCCCAAAACCGGTTTAAACAGATAAGAATATCCCAACATTCTAAATTTAGAAAGAAGAGATAAACACTGATTTCTTTATAAATCAGCAGTATTACTAGGTAATATGTTTTAGTTAGAATACTATACCTGCAGTTCAGAAGTACTCTGACTGGATCCCATTAAAAAAAAAAAAAACATTCAAGATAATAAAAACATTCACCTAAGAGCAAACAATTCCCCCACTTTTTATTTTGACATATTGATATTTTCATAAACCTGCAAGTGGAAGATAAGCTGTTCAATAAAAGCCATTTCATATATACAATATACAGAAATTATTTAAAAAGTCTGTTCATATAATGGATTCTTTTGGTACTAACAAAAAATTAAGACTCAAATAATTGACTAAAAATGAAACCATCACTAAACCAAGATACACAGGAACTGCACTTCATTTCAGGAAAAAAATCCAAATCTTACTATATTAGAAGAATAAAGTACATTTGTCGTAGTATACATTATCATATTCCCTTAAAGTAGGGACTAAAGTTTTTAAATTAAAAAGTGTTCAGGACTATTTCTGTCTGTACATTCAGGAACTATCATCATATCACTGGTTACACACAATTCTCTCATCATGCAAAAAACCTCAGTTAATTGTTTTCTAAGGTCTAATTAAGTCAAACAATAAACTAATAATAGCAATTTAATTAGCAAGTTGTAAATCAGAGAAGTGTAGAAATTCTTTTTCTACAGTTGCATTATTTTTCCTGTCTATTGTACTGCTGCTATTCAATCTGTTTTCTCCATGTATTAGAAGAGCTAATAGGCACTGATAGTCAAAACAAGATTTTCATTGTTGCAGCAAATGACAGGATATGTGAGAGAAGGAAGAGTTCCCAATGTCATGACATCTTTATGATCCTTTGTAAAGGTAAGGGATTGTGTGCGTACATGTAGAAAGGAGGAAGAAACAAAGGCAGGAGGTTAAGGTATATAAAGGGAATGGTGAGACTATATTAGAATTATATTTATTTAAAAAACTGATCTGAAGTCTGCCCATTGAGTGTACAAAAAAAAGAGCAGACATTAGTGCAAGTTTAACCTGATAGTTTATTTGTGAAAAAAACTAGGTATGATGAGAAAAAGTTCAATCCTTTCCTTGTAAACGTAAAGAAACTCAACAGGAATTTTAAAGGTAGTAGGCCAGAAAATGCTACAGTAACTCTTATAATCCTTTTCAATTAAACAGACAAATCAAGCTGAAGACACGTGTTAAAATACTTTTCAGACTGAATATTTATCAGTCTATATAGTCTATTGTTCCAATTGGATTTTGATTAAAAAAAAAAACTTTTTATAAGAGCCATCATATCTAGAAGTGAAGAAAATAAATTAGATCCCCTCCCCAAAAGATATTGTTTAACTTCTAAAGCATAAAAAGCTATATAATATACAAATTAACCAGTGTTCTTACAAAAGATGCAGTTTTGGACTGATGGCATTATGCTGTACTTGTGGTGAAGTACTAGGCACGAGAATATATGTATCAATTAAGAATTTTCAGTCTAATTAGTCTCTAAAGTTACTTAATTCTTGGCAATATATAATAACTGGTATGCATTTGGTACTTAAGTCATGAATTGTAGAGAACAAGAAGCAGTATATCATAGTACAAGGGTTTGTATTTGACAAACAATTACAGTGTTGGACAAATCTCTTCTATGAACTCTGTGATGTATCTTGCAGTTGGTCAGTTGTAGTAGATCCTACAAAGAGGAAAGAAAAAAAGTCAACATAATTTGTTTGTTGTGTACTGCCAACCTTGGAACTACCTAAGCTAAAGTTCCCGTTCATGGCAATGGATGATAAACAAATATAAAGATCTAAAAAACAAATAAGGTATATTTCTTTTAGGTTAATTAGTCTGATATGAACAGAATCTGTATACCCCCTAAATATTGTGAGGAGCAGAACAGGTGTCTACTTGGTGACAGGACAAATGAAATTGAACATTTCTGTGAATAAATCATAGGTGAATAGCTAAGAGTTTATTACAACTCAAATATCCAGAGCTATAAAAAGATTTGCATTTATGATCTCAAAATAGTAAAATATTTTCTCAAAGTCTAAACATGCTACTTTTCTTTTTATAAAAACTGACATACAACAGGTGGCGATAGGCAGGGTTGTGGGAGAGAGGGAGGAGACTGACAATGCTGAAAAAGTAATAGGTTCCATAGAATCTGGAAATTTTAAGAGCTGGTAAAAAAATTTTTAAGGGCCCAAAAAGGGTAGAGGATAAATAAGGAACTTGCTTCCCTATGTCTTATTATGTAGTCTTTTCTATCTTTGTGGACTTTATGAAGCTAAGTAGGATATACTCCTATGTAAAGAGTACTTCATTTCCACTGAAGAAAAATCAGGCACTAAGCGAATACAAATTTTAATCATCTACTATTATACTTAAATGAAAAAATATATTTATGTACTAAATATATAAAATCTAACGTCTAACAAGCAGAGACAGACGAAAGGCCAGAGTTATTTTTCAAAAGCTGTGGCTTAAAAAAGAAATCCCTTTAATCTCTGGCACAGTGGTGCTGGTGCCAATTTCAGTGGCAAATGAGGCGTATTGTTAGCGCTTTGCCAGAGCCACTAAGAATTGATATTGCAAGTCTGAGTAGAAATTGATGAAAAGTTATAACCAAAGGAACATTCACTTTTTTTTAAAAATAATTTTATTTATTTTTCCCCCCAAAGCCCCAGTAGATAGTTGTATGTCATAGTTGCACATCCTTCTAGTTGCTATTATGCGGGACGCGGCCTCAGCATGGCTGGAGAAGTGGTACGTCGGTGCATGCCCGGGATCCGAACCCGGGCCGCCAGCAGCGGATGGAGAAGTGGTACGTCGGTGCATGCCCGGGATCCGAACCCGGGCCGCCAGCAGCGGAGTGCACACACTTAACCGCTAAGCCACGGGGCCGGCCCAAGAACATTCACTTTGAATACATCAAAAGAAATCACCAAGAGGAAGGTAAACGGGAAACCAAAGACCAATTGGGAGACAAGTCACCTAAAAATGGATAATAAATTTAAAGAGGAAGAGAGACATATAGCAATAATTATTCAAAATGAAGTTCGTTCAAGTTAAATATAAGCTAAACGACTGTGGTATACAAAATAGAAATGAAATGCTGTAGGAAACAAACTAAAAGGCTGAAAGCGTAATATGAAATAACAAAAAATATTGTGATCCTGACATTATAATGAGACACGGTCACCAGGTTCTTTCACAGCATCACTCATATTTCATATATGCTAACCAAAACAATAATATAATAATTATTTACTTTCCTAAAACTTCACCATCCAAGGCACAACAAATAAAGTAAGTTACATTTCCACCGAAAAGCATAAGTTTGCAAATACAAAGAGTAGGTAAACAGGCACAAAATCTGCATTAGTGGTGTAGAAGAGTCACCTTTTGAATACCAGAATAACAGTTTACTAAAAATAAATAAATAAAATCTGTGTCCTATGACTGATCAAGAGTCAGCAGGCTGCAGGGGCTGGTTGTTCCAGACTTAAAAAACAAAACAAACAAAACAAATAAAAATCAGCCAAATAACTTAAACCAACAGTCAAAAGAATCAGTGGAAAGATATGACATATTTTGTACCTGAAGGGATATTAAAACAAATCTTTCATACTAAAAACATGTTTCTGGGGCCGGCCCTGTGGCTTGGTGGTTAAGTGCGCGCGCTGCGATGCTGGTGGCCCGGGTTCGGATCCCGGGTGCGCATCGAGGCACCACTTCTCCGTTCATCCTGAGGCCGAGTCCCACATACAGCAACTAGAAGGATGTGCAGCTACGACACACAACTATCCACTGGGGCTTTGGGGGGAAAAATAAAATAAATAAAATCTTTAAAAAAAAAAAAAAATAAAAACATGTTTCTTTAAAAAAGTGTAAACCTTAATTTAGATTATGACAGATAATAAGGATCTGAAACATTAAAAACAAAATATAGCTCAATATGAAGACAAACATCATTGATTCAAGCCAAGCAAACCAAAAAAAAAAAAAAAAAAAAAGCCATACAACATAATGTATGGTCTTAAATCAACTCTGGGCATAAAAATCTTATTATTTTGAAATTGGCCACAGGGTTGAAATTTTACAAACTTTGACATAATAAGTGAATCTCAGCAAAATTTTCTGAGATTCTTCAAAAGTCTGAAATAAAATAAAGTATATTATTTAGGCACAAAGGATCACAAGTCTCAGAGATATTTTCAAAACATCTAACCTTCATTTGATGCTTCCACATTCATGCTTTCTCCAGCTGCAGCCTCTGACATTTCTTCATCTTCCTCCTCATCATCATGTAGGTCTTTTGAAATTAATTGTCTAGCTAACTTAATATTCAGTCCTTCATTGTAGTGAAGCTTCCTTTTCATTTCAAACTGTCGCCTTTTTTCTACAAGATACAAAAAATAGGCTTAGGAAGTCTTCAGCTTCTGTTTGGTAAGTCAAGTATTCCTGGAATACAGTCATGCTCATTCGTTTGTGTCTGTAATGCTGAAGCCTACTTTTGTGCTCAATGGCAGAGTTGAGTAGTTGCAATACAGACCACATGGCCCACAAAACCTAAAATATTTACTATCTGGCCCTTTACAGAAAGTTTGCCAACCTCTGCTGGTTCAAGTACATCTTAATGGCAGACTAGGAATAAAAGCAATTAGTAGATATATTTGGGAAGAAAATTTAAAGATACAGGGAAATTCTCCCAGAAAGAGTTGAATGGGAAAAAAAAAGCAAGCTGTAATACCATATATACACATATATATAATGTACAAAGCCTGCATGCATGCGCGCGCGTGCACACACACACACACAGAGAAAATAAGACAACAATTAACAGTGGTTAATTCTGGGTCAAGGAACTATGGGGTAATTTTAATATTTTCAAATTTTCTATTTTTATAATTAAAGAAAAATTGCATAAAAAATTATTATCCATTAAGAAATTGTCATGATTTAAAACATTGCTGGCTAAAAACATAACCTCACTCCCCGAGTAATGTTTTTTTTTTTGTGAGGAAGATCAGCCCTGAGCTAACATCCATGCTAATCCTCCTCTTTTTGCTGAGAAAGACCGGCTCTGAGCTAACATCTATTGCCAATCCTCTTCCTTTTTTTCCCCAAAGCCCCAGTAGATAGTTGTATGTCATAGTTGCACACCCTTCTAGTTCCTGCATGTGGGATGCGGCCTCAGCATGGCTGGAGAAGCGGTGCGTCGGTGCGCGCCCGAGATCCGAACCCAGGCCGCCAGTAACGGAGTGCGCGCGCTTAACCACTAGGCCACGGGGCCGGCCCCACCGAGTAATTTTAAGAAAAACTTATAATAAGGAATAGCAAAGTGATTCTAGACTATTCCTTCACTTATAGTCTTCACCACAGAAACATAAAACTAGTAGCAAATCAATACAAACTGATCATATTTTATTAATAGGGAGCTCTCTAAAGATCAACTGTTTAAAATTTCCGAGAGCAATAAATTAAAAAACAAAAAAGGGGATTGATGTAAAATTGCCAACTGTTTATTTTGTCAAACAAGAGCATTTAAATTAGTCACTATAGTTTTATTATGATATTCATAAAAATATTTTGCCAAAAAGGCATGAAGAAATCTCTATTTATTTATTTATTTTTCCCCCAAAGCCCCAGTAAATAGTTGTATGTCATAGTTGCACATCCTTCTAGTTCCTGCATGTGGGACGCGGCCTCAGCATGGCCGGAGAAGCGGTGCGTTGGTGCGCGCCCGGGATCCAAACCTGGGCCACCAGCAGCGGAGCGCGAGCACTTAACCGCTAAGCCACGGGGCCGGCCCTATTTATGTTTTAAAAACAGGAATTTACAGTTCATGTCACTACTGATCAATCACTTCTCAGCCTCTGTTTGGGTTGAGAGAAGGAAAGTTCTGAGACCAATATCCACACTGTCATCCCACAAACATTTGTTTCAAACCACCAAGATCTTGCCAGGCATCTTCCTTCTTCTCTGCTTATAAATTACTTTCGTGATTTGTTTTACTCTTTGAGAGCACCATATTGCAGAGGAAGTAAAATAACAAAAAGAGACCAACAGGGGCTGGCCCCATGGCATAGTGGTTAAGTCCAGCGTGCTCCACTTTGGCAGCCTGGGTTCACAGGTTCAGATCCTGGGCACGGACCTACACCACTCGTCAAGCCATGCTGTGGCAGCAACCCACATACAAAGTGGAGGAAGACTGGCACAGATGTTAGCTCAGGGTTAATCTTCCTCAAGCAAAAAAAGAGGAAAAAAGAGACCAATAAAAAGACCAAATCCTCATGACTAAATTTTTAGTGATGCCTTTCAAGTATTCATATGGTGTAAAAAGCCAATACTAAAAAACAACAAAAAGGGGGCTGGCCCTGTGGCATAGTGCTTAAGTTTAGTGCGCTCTGCTCTGGCGGCTTGGGTTTGTGGGTTTGGATCTGAGGCGCAGACCTACACTACTTGTCAGCCATGCTGTGGCAGTGACCCACAGTCAAAAGAGAGGAAGACTGGCATGGATGTTAGCTCAGGGCTAATCTTCCTCAAGGGAAAAAAAAAAAAGAGCAAGACCAGCAACAGATATTAGCTCAGGGTGGCTCTTCCTCAGCAAAAAAAAAAAAAAGGTTCTAACTGCCTCCAATACCAGATAAATTTACTAAAAAGGTTAAGACTTTTTATCATTACAAAGTAACACACGTTCATGGCAGAAATTAAAAAAAATCATTCAATTTCCTCAGACATTACCATTAACATTTTATAACTCTAGACTTTTTTCTAAAAATGAATCATATATTGTTGTATATGCTGTTTTTTCAATTACTACATAGTTAGGATGACCATATGTCCTAGTTTGCCCAGGGAAGTCTCAGTTTATACCTATAATAGTGACTCTTTCTTTAACTCGAGTTTAGACAATAAAGTATAGGAAAATATAGTAAAATTCTGCCATGTACATAGCAGATTTATATAATTTTTAAATGGTTACAAGTATTGAGTTATAATTTAATCCCCTATTCTTGGTCAAAGACTTCCGATTTCCCTCTTTGTAGTCTCAGGGTTTTTATGATGTAATATACATACATTTTTTATGCATTTGTTCTATTATTTTCTCAGTATTAACTAGAGTTTTTTCAAACTGTGCCTTATGACTCTAGTGAGTCACAATCAGTATTTTAAAAAAATGAAATAAAACAGAATAAACTGGGATGTATCACATAAAGAAGAGTAACGTTTAGTGAAATTTTCAGTTTTGTAATTTTATGTATACATGTATAGTGAGTGAGACTTAGTCAAAAATGCTTGGAAACCATTGGAATAAATCCTGGAAAATGGAATTGCTAGATCAAAGGGTGTCATTTGCTTTTAAAACTTTTGGCTTATATATTGCCATACTGCCCTCCAGAAAAGCCAAATCATTTTTCATGCCCACCAACAGTATACAAGTAACCCATTTCTCCACATTCACATCAAAAGAGAAATTGTCATTCTTTTTAATCTTTGTTGATCTGAAAGGAAAGAAAGGTACCATGATGCTGTTTTAACTTGTAGTTTCTTATGCCTAAGAGTTGGTATTACAGTATTTCTCTCTTGCGAATTATATTTAGTCTAAGAGAATGATTTCTTTTTAATTCTAAGAGATATTGAACTTGGTTTTGCTTGTTACAGATATAGTCTAGTTTTGGAATACTCAAAATTTATTATTTAATTTAAAAATATGCAATGTATTCATTTCATAGACAGTTGCTAATATAAGTAGTCTCAATCTTCTTCGAATATTTATATTCTTTTTATTTATAATCCTTATATGGCAGAGCAACATAATGCAGAGTACAGCACATTCAGGTTTCAGGCCCAGTTCCATGTGAGCTTGGTAAGTGAATTATCCTTTTTATACTTTCTTTTACTATTCTACAAAATAATATAATGGAGACTATACCAATTATTTTAAGTTATTAAAAGTTAATATTCACTGAGCACTTACAACATGCCAGAATCAGTGCTAACTGCTTTAGATTCTTTCTCTCATTTAACAATGACCAGTTTTTATAGCTCCCAAGTTAGAAATGAGGAAACGTGGGCCAGCTCCATGGCTTAGCAGTTAAGTGCGCGTGCCCTGCTACTGGTGGCCCGGGTTCCGATCCTGGGCATACACCGACGCACGGCTTCTCTGGCCATGCTGAGGCCGCGTCCCACATATAGCAACTAGAAGGATGTGAAACTATGACATACAACTATCTACTGGGGTTTTGGGGGAAAAAAAATAAAAAAACTTAAAAAAAAGAAATGAGGAAACAGGCTCAGAGAAATGAAGAAAATTAGACAAGTGACATCTAAGACAAACTCAGATCTGTCTGACTCCATAGCCAATTTCTTAATTGCTATGCTATCAGTTACAAGATAATTTTTTCCTAAGAATTTGTCAATAAACAAGGATCTTCAGACACGTAATTTGTTTAAAAGCAATAAATACCTATATGCATCAGTAACTCTACAAGTGGGAACCAAGCTTGTACAATTGTAACTGGTCAAACAGTTCCCCCTGCTGGCTAATTCCTGGAACTACAACTTGAGGGAAAATCCCTTAATGAAAACTGACAATAAAAGTTAATAATAAATTTCTTGTTCTCAATAGATCATGTTTTTAGAGAATCATGAAAACGAGCTCCAGAAATAATTTCTATTTGAAATCCTTTCCAAGGGTCTTTTGGGATATATTTTTGGAAAATAAATCAAGAAGTCACCAAGGGTAGAAGAGAGAGAATATTACACAACTTGAGATTACGCTATATGTAAAATTGCCCTGTTGCACAACAATTAAGCTCAGACCATCACAGTTTTGTTGAATAAGCTATATTCTGAACATGACAGGAAGGAACAGCAAATTATACCTCAGCAGCTACACATGACAAAGATCCTGACAGTTAACTAGCAAGTATTTGGAATCTTAGTTCTAAAGTGTCTGAACTTCTTTACAGCAAAGGTAGTCCCCGCATTTCAAGGCTTCAAGCACACTACTACTCTCTTTTCTTTTCTGTGAGGGTATGTTTTGTCTTGTTTGCATTTTTCCCTATATATATGGGCTTGGTTTTCTCTTTAAAAAATAGTGGAAAATAAACTATATAAACAATTTTTAATTCCTGAGAAGACTATACATTCACATAGTTCAAAAAGTTTAAATAGCAAGAAGGTGAAATAGCTTCCTTCTCTCCTTCCCTCCATAGATAACCACTGTTACTTGTGAAAGCAGAAACCATGGGCAGGTAGCAATCCTGAACTGTGTATGTGCTGTGTGGGCTACAGGAGCTTCTTCCGTTCCTGTAGAGAGGGCTATCTTTATCTCCTCTTTCCTAGGACACTACTGTTCTTTTTGTTTTTAAAAGATTTTATTTATTTATTTTTTCCCCCCAAAGCCCCAGTAGATAGTTGTATGTCACAGCTGCACATCCTTCTAGTTGCTGTATGTGGGAGGTGGCCTCAGCATGGCCGGAGAAGCGGTGTGTCGGTGCGCGCCCGGGATCCGAACCCGGGCCGCCAGCAGCGGAGCACGCACACTTAACCGCTAAGTCACGGGGCCGGCCCATTACTACTGTTCTTTTTGTTCAATGGGACCTAATAAAAATTTTCATTCTCCATCTGACCATCCTGGTTCATTTGGTAAGTTTCATCACTGTTTTAAGACACAAGCAATTGGGAATTAACTCTTACTACTATCCACTTGAAGACCATCCAAACACTCAATGACCCTAAAAGCATTAATTTAGTATTTCTTGAGCATCTATTCTTTTTTTTTTTTTTTTGTGAGGAAGATCAGCCCTGAGCTAACATCCATGCCGATCCTCCTCTTCTTGCTGAGGAAGACTGGCCCTGGGCTAACATCTGTGCCTATCTTCCTCCACTTTATATGGGACACTGCCACAGCATGGCCTGACAAGTGATGCGTTGGTGCACGCCCAGGATCGAACCCAGGCCGCCAGCAGCAGAGCGTGCGCACTTAACTGCTATACCACCGGGCCGACCCCCCCGAGCATCTATTCTTTACCAGGCACTAAAAAAAGTACAAAGAAAGGAACACTTATAATTACTTTAAAAAGGTAATATTTTCCCAAATTCTTGAAATCAAGAGGAAAAATGCTGTTATACAATAAAGCCACACAAGTAGAATCTGAATTATAAATATGATGCTCCCTAATCTCCCACCATCCACTTCCCAAATAGGAAAACCATTTGACAATCTTCCAAATAATGGATTTATTTTAGCAAAAACTATTAGCATAATGCTGAAAGCAGTAAAAGAAATAAACTACCTCGTTCTTCAGGTGAGAGGTCACTATCCTCATCTCCACTGCTTTCTTGTTCATGAACCCGATACTTTGGCTCCGAGCCTTCAGCAGCAGCTAATCTATACAACAACCATTTATAAATCAACACTGTGATATTCTTATATTAGTTGAGTGTCTTATTCAAGTTCTGAGTCTCACAAAAACATCTCAAGATTATTAATATGCTAGCTATAACATTTGTCATTTTTGATGACAAAAATAAAAAGCAAGAGAATGAGAATGGGTGTAGAAACCAATCAACAATAAGAAGAGTGGAGGGTGACAAATAAATGAACAGCAAAGGCATAGAGCTTTTGTTTAGGAATTCACTTATTTTTGCCTTTCTCATTTCCCTCTTTAAAACCCAAGTGGCAGGATATTTTAAAAAAACAAACACACACAGGAAACTGACACAGGGAATCTGGGTACTAGGCTCTGGTACTCTGATCTTTCTGTCACCTGCATACATTGATTTTAATCTAGAAACAAAACCATAAAATACGAAAAATCCAGGTAAACTTAGCACATGCTTTTTATTTACACTTGTACAAGTAAAGCAAAATGCCTTTAAGTCTGCACAATTAAAAACAGCAGAAGTGAAAATGCTTTATAGTCATCAGTACTTACTTTTTAGCTAAGATATCCGGGGTCAGGGCTTCAGTGGTTTCTGAATCACTCAATGCATCTTCATCATCACCTACCATACTAGGATGACATACACATTATAATTAATACCTGAACTATAATTTTTCAAGCAGAAAAACAAGGTAGAGAAACCTATTTCGACTGACAAAGTTTTAACTTTTAATTCAATAATTATAGCTCTGTTGTCATCTTTGAAGTTTAATATTAAATAGTTTCTATTCAAGGCAAGTATTTAAAAGTATAGCACAAATCAAGAAAAGCCCTCAAATGATTAAAAAAACCACTACTGCAACCATGAAAATAAAGACTGAAAACTTGAATCATCTGAAAAAAATAAAAATACTTCAATTATTCCATCCAGTGGGAGGGAACAAATAATGCAAAAAAACCCACAGTCTGGTTTTAGAGTATGTATTTGTATATCAACCTGAAGATAGAGACAAATGATCTATGCAGATATAAGGTTAAGTAAAATAACAAATTAGATCCTAAAACCTAATTTAGGAAGTTTAAAAGCTATTTAGCATACCCAATCTACCCTCTAATGAAAACTTGCTCCCCACTTAATTGCAAAATTGGGCATCTTTAATTCTCAAGCCACTGAAAGGTGTACAAAGCAGAACTCAGCTATATATAAAAAAATTGCTGGTTTATACCTTTCCTGGTTAGTTAAGGAAACAAGTTAAATAAGTGCTATAGTTTAGATGATGCTCTTTTTTCCAAGGGAAATTGAAATAAACTCATTTACATTACTGGATATAATTAAGCAGAGCAGGATAAAATAATCTACCAATTTGTAGAACTGTTCTATAGAAAATTCCAAGTTATGTTATAAAATTTACAGATGAATTATACGTGTGTGTGTGTGCGTGCGTGTGTGTGTATAAAAGCAGTAACTTTTTGTATAGTAGTAGCGTGAGATTCTTACATAGGATAACATGATCTTTCTGTAAAAAGCATCTTCTTCTGTTAAATAAAACTCTTCAAAAAAAAAAAAAGCCATGAAAGGAATTGGTAAAACTGAGCACTAAACTGATAAAAGCTGAACACATATATCTGTACATACATATAGCCTCAACTGCTTAGGGACCAAATAACTTTAGCGATTCTCAGAGGAAAGATATGGGTAAGGTAAAAAGCAGTATCAAATATCCATCATTCAGATTTATAATACTGTAAATATAAAATCTAAAAATAATGGCTACAGCTATTTTTTTTGAATCATGACTGATCTTAATTCTTTTAGGACAGTTGTCTCCAACCAACACAGATAAGTAAGGGATGTCTACTACCTTTATTGAAAAGGAAGAAAGCCCTGACTTTGGCTTCTGGTACAATAAAAGTTTTAAGATATGTTTTAAAGTATATACTTGTAACTAGGAGAAAAATAAGTATTTAAAATTTTCATAATTGATAGGTCTATTTCTTCTCTCAAGCTTCATTAATATTGAGTTTCAGTATAGTACCCCTCCTATTTCATTATTTCTTTCTACCCTTGTCACAATCTTCATGTTTATTCTTGTTTTTACTGTTTTTGCTATTATCAAGTTAACTTATCTTCCAAAGTTTTCATCCATTGACTTAAAACACAGAATCTCTTAACTCTATTTTAACAGTAACTTTGGGATTTATGTTGTCTTACTTCAATGACAAAATATTTCAGTCCTGGAAATCTTTCTTTTTTCAGTACAAGTTAGGGTATAGGGTAATCCTACTTACTGCCAGAGACTATCATTTTACAGTTCATTAAAAACATTCTGGAAGACTCAAAACTGCCAATCACAATGTAATGATCCGAACTACAGCATTATGTAAGTTTACAAATAAGGACACAGTACTAACGACCACTTGTCACTGACTGGGTTAAAGAAGAGTTACCATCTGTGAAGTTACCCTTTTCTGCCAAGAGACTGAATAAGCCCCTGATTCCTACTTAGGAAGCAAACAAGCCCAACTTTCATCTTCCTTTTTATAAGCAGATTATTTTAGGGAAGGCAAAAGTCACTAACCTGTGTGCATCATTAGCAGCTAAGGACCAGTGAGGTACAACAAATAAACATTTACTACTACAATTATAGTAGCGGTACAAAATGGATTTCATAATTTTAAAGTTACATATTACTTATACTATTACACAAAAATATGCAGTTGGGTTATTAATTAGTGCTCCAGTAACAAATGTAAAAACAAACACAAATTAAAATTGGCTGTTATCCAGAAACTCACATCAAATGCAAAATGGAAACAAATCAGAAAAGGAACAATGTCTACACAACGTTACCTATGGTAAGGAGTGCTAGGTTCATCTATTTTCATTAAACCATAGTCTTTGTCTGCTGGATGATATGTCGCCAGGATGTTCATTTCATCCCACTTCTGGGATTTTTTACTAAAATTAAAAAGAAAAAAAAAATTTTCCTCAATGTAGTAAAAGATAAATGTGCATATCTAAAATTCACAAATAGCCAAATGCCATATATCAATTTCTATTTGATGCTAACTTCTATTTTTACATCTACTTTTTCTTTTTTTTTGGTGAGGAAGATCAGCCCTGAGCTAACATCCATGCCAATCCTCCTCTTTTTGCTGAGGAAGATTGGCCCTGGGCTAACATCCCTGCCCATCTTCTTCCACTTTATATGGGACGCCACAGCATGGCCTGACAAGCAGTGCATTGGTATATGCCTGGGATCCGAACCCGGGCCGCCAGCAGCGGAGCACGCGCACTTAACCCATACGTCACGGGCCGGCCCCTACATCTACTTTCTTAAAATAGAAACTGACTTAGGGTAAAAGCCATAAATAATTCAATAAAATGTCAGTAAATATTTTATAGAATACTTAGTGTCCACATATTAAAAACACATTATTCAGAATCTTTACCAGGCATTCAAAAACACTACATTATGACAGGCTTAGTTTTCATCTGGTCTATAGAATTAAAAACAGTAAAAATTGAAATTTACACATAGTCTGATCTCAGTAGTCAAGGATTTTTGATCTACTATATATTGGTAGCAGTTTGATAAAAAACATAACAGGAATATTTCCCTGGCCTCATTTTTTCAGAGATATCCAAAAAAATCAAAAGAATAAGAACATAAAACTACAGGGAAAACCCCATTAAATTCAGATACCACTAAATAAAGATGTAGGTGTCAAATAAAATTATAGTTCAGTTTTTTTTAATCTAGAAAAATAAGGGTTTGCTAAACAATGATGTAGTCATACAGATCACTTGGGATAAATCTACTTAAGAGAAACAGAAATGCTTTATGAACATCTGTTAATATCTATTCAACAAAATATTTGCACAACTACTAAGGTGCTCAATAATTAAATGCCTTAATTACAAATCCTTATCTGTCATTAAAAAGGACATCAAAGACCTCTCTGCCAGCCAACAATATACATACACACTTTGTGACTTGGTTATATACTTGAAAATAAAACTACTTTAGAAAGAATCAATGCAGATGTTACAGATTCAAATCATGCTTTCTGTATCTGGTCCACATTAGTGAGGTTTTACTGTAGATATTTCCCATTTACCAACACCCAGATCCTGAAATGTTCTTGAAGAATGACATACTTAAATTTTAATATTATATTCCTTTCTCCACGCTCTGAGTCACCTTAAAAATTGCATGTGCCTACTCTGGCAGGTGAGCCTGACTTTTTCTTTTTCTTTCTACCCTAAAGGGCCCACAGTGGCGCCAATTCAGACTAAGCACTTTTTTCTTCATATTTTTATTGTGCTAAAATATATGTAACATAAAATTCACCATTTTAACCATTTTTAAGTGTATAGTTCTGTGGCATTAAGTATATTCACACTGTTGCACAACCATCACCACCATCCATCTCCAGAACTTTTTCATCTTCCCCAACTGAAACTCTGTACCCACTGAACACTAACTTCCCATTCTCTCCTCCCCCCCAGCCCCTGGCACCATCATTCCATTTTCTGTCTTTATGAATTTGACCACTCTAGGTATTCATATAGGTGGACCCATATAGTGTTTGTCCTTTTGTGACTGGCTTATTTCACTCAATGTCTTCAAGGTTCATCTGTGTTGTGGCATATTTCAAAATTTCCTTCCTTTTTTAAGGCTGAGTAATATTCCATTGCAGACTAAGTACTTTTGACTACAACTTCCTTTCATGCCTACTTACCCTTTGTTTTATCAAGAGGCAAAGGTTGGCCTAGACATACTTCACAGGTGACTGAGACTACAACTCCCACTTTTCCCCAAAAAACAGTCAGAAGTTGCCTACGTCTCTTCACCATGAAACAGTAAAAATCTTTCTTTCTTTTTTTTTGTGAGGGAGATCAGCCCTGAGCTAACATCCGTGCTAATCCTCCTCTTTTTTTTGCTGAGGAAGACTGCCTCTGAGCTAACATCTATTGCCAATCCTCCTCCTGTTTTTCTTCCCCCAAAGCCCCAGTAGATAGTTGTATGTCATAGTTGCACATCCTTCTAGTTGCTGTATGTGGGATGCGGCCTCAGCATGGCTGGACAAGCAGTGTGTCAGTGCGTGCCCGGGATCTGACCCCAGGCTGCCAGTAGCGGAGCGTGTGCACTTAACCGCTAAGCCACCGGGCCGGCCCCTGAAACAGTCAAAATCTTAAAAGCTTATAGGAAACTAAAAATTAAGACATATGGGTCATTAATTTTAAGCACAGAAACAAGATTTCTTCTTTAAACTGCTTTTTTATTCATTCGGCACGAACTCACTTGAATTTTCAACTAATCAAATTTAAATTTTGCTAGTATTAAAAAAAAAAAATACTTGATTAACTAGACTGGGTAAATAGACCATGCTTTACAATACTGATTTCTCTAGATGCCTAGGTTCTGACTGTCTATCATAGTAACAGTTGGTCTTGTGACAGGGAAAAAACAAAACCGGGAGATAAGGTTTAAGTTCCAGGCATCCTTCACTAGTCCTGTGACTACAGGCAAGTCCAACAAACATGCTCTCTTGGGCTATGTTTACTCTACATGGAAATAAGAAAGAAATGGAGTTTTTTTTTTTTTAAAAGATTTTATTTATTTATTTTTTCTCCCCAAAGCCCCAGTAGATAGTTGTATGTCATAGTTGCACATCCTTCTAGTTGCTGTATGTGGGACGCCGCCTCAACATGGCCGGAGAAGTGGTGTGTCGGTGCACGCCTGGATCGGAACCCGGGCTGCCAGCAGCAGAGTGCGTGCACCCAACCGCTAAGCCACGGGGCCAGCCCTAAAATGGAGTTTTAATAACAGTCTTTCTTATGATATTGGGTTGTTGAAAGAATCAACTTGAATAACATCCGTGAAACCAAATTATAAAGCACCATACAAATATAAGGAGTTTTTATGATTTAAAATACAAAGTTTTGGGTTAAAAATCCTCAAACCAGACTTAGCACTGTAGAAAATGGTTTGAGACAAGGCATTCTGAAAAGACGTTTAAACTGCCTTTCTACTGAATGCCTTCTACGTTTACCCTGCAAGACGCAAAATTTAAATGATTTTTAAATATTTAAGATCTCCCACAGAATGAGTTTTCTAAAAAGCAATCGGTTTTCTATTTGACTAAATCTGAAGTTTCATTTTATTTTGCTATAAATAGTCTGTTATCTACAAATTTCTGTAAATTTAGAAAGCAAATGATTAGGTCTATTCATGATCATATTCTATATAAGGAAACTCAGTGAAAAGAGATACACTTCTAAAGATTTTAGATAGCAGAAATGATGAAGCTTCCAATTAGAAGGATAATGAAAGAAACATATATAAGTTTTAAGAGAAGCAGATTAATTTTGTGAAGAAAGCAATTCAATTAATAAACGAAGGGAGACCCATAATACAGTAACTAAATGTTCCCTCCTGATAGACAATGCCTCTGACATGACAGCCAGAGTTAAGTCTACGTCAAAAACAGAAACGCAAAGGTAAAAGTTTCATAAAACCTGTGTTAATAGACAGTCCTATTTAGATTTCCTATTAAAGATACTGTAAAATAAAACTAGCACATCTCTATTTATATAAAGTTCAAAAGCAGGCAAAACTGAAGTGTGTAGGGATGCATACTTAGGTAATTACCATAAAAGCCAGGAAAGTGGTTATGTCGGGGGAGGAGAAGACTGGAAAGGGTAGGAGACATTTCTGAGGTGATGGAAACATTCTTTTTCTTGACCAGGATGGTGGTTACAGGAGTGTTTGCTTTATAATAATTTCTCAAGCTTTAAAATTACATTTAATACACTTTTCTGTATGTGTATTACATTACAATAAAATATTTAAAAAATAAACACATATTAATGACCTTGTTGGGTACTTCCTAATCTCAAAATAAAACAAGTCACTTCCTAAATGATGTTAACAACATTGAATTAAAAACAACAATTTATCATCTTTACTGCTTAGGATAAAGAGTGAAGATGGACCTTTGGACTTTAAAAGGTATCTCTAATGGGGGAACCCAAATACCCTTTAAATCTGTTTTGTGAGATAATGACAAGAAAAAGAATTGTAGGATACAAGCAGAAATGTTTTCTTAAAATTTAGGATAAAATTTAATAATCACAATTCCAGCACTCTAATCCATTACCAATTTTGATTTCTGCATAGTCTTTTCACTCTGGTTAAAATGAAAAAATACATAAGCTATTAGTATATATGAAAATACATATTCTGTGTATATATATATATAAAAACAGTATATATATAACAAGCCATTTGTATTTTCTAGTCTTTACCTTTTTAATAATTGCATAATGAACTATTCATCTAATATTACATATTTAGATGAAATCCAAGGTTTTCCCATTTAAAATAAAGCAAAAATGAACATATTTGTGTATATTCTAGTCAATGTTTTCAGGATAATTTGCTAGGACAGGCACATCTGGGTTAAAATTTATCAAGAGCTTTATAGTTCACTCTATGATGCCATACACCTTTTTTAAAAGAAAGGACTGTTTGTAATGTCGCCAATAATTAACAAAACTTTGCCTGGATTGGGTATTTGTGTGTGTTTTTTCTACCTGAGCAGGTATAAATCAATATTTAAAAGCTGTTTTGTGCTGTTTATTTGCTCATTATCTAATAAGTAATATGAAAAAATGCTTATTTTACTTCCCCTGTATAAATTATGTTTACATCCTTTGCCTATCTATTGAAAACTTCTCTTACAAATTTGAGCTCTTCACACTTAAATTCGAGTTCTTTACATCTATATAAGTGTAAAGAAGTCACTCAAATTTATAAGAGAAGGTTTAAACCACATTATATATAACCCAAACGTATATATAAGGTATAAATCACATGACATATAATCCAAATTTTTCCCAGTTTGCCATTTAGTTTACTTTTTTTTTTTTTTTTAAAGATTTTATTTATTTATTTTTTTCCCCCCAAAGCCCCAGTAGATAGTTGTATGTCATAGCTGCACATCCTTCCAGTTGCTGTATGTGGGACTCGGCCCCAGGATGAACGGAGAAGTGGTGCCTCGGTGCGCACCCGGGATCCGAACCCGGGCCGCCAGCATTGGAGCGCGTGCACTTAACCACCAAGCCACGGGGCCGGCCATAGTTTACTTTCCACTGTAAACAGAATTCAAGTTTTATATATTGCAAGTTTCACTCCACTTCAACAAAATACTAAGAGAAAAAAGAACTTATATTTGTTCAGATCCAAAGAAGATATCAGTATCTTGCAAAAACAGGAATTTAAATAATGGCATCAAACAACAGGTTTCAAAGAATGCTAGGAATTCTTAGGTGGAAAGCAGTGAAGTAGAAGAAACAGTTGGCAGAGGAACTGAATATGGAAATCAGCATCTCTAAAGTTTTGGTAGAATTAACATTAGTTGTGGAGTAACAAGACCCAAGGAGTGAACTTGAGTTTAATCCCAACACTGTCACCAACTGTTCACGTGAGCTTCTTCGGGTCATTATCCCCACTTACAAAAAACTGGGGCACCACTGCTTACATGGCTGGGCGATCTGCCATGAGGGTGAAAGCACCTGCTGGCTTCAGTGTCCCCTTCTGCTTGGGGGACTGGTTTTCCTGCAGCCTAAATCTAGTCCAGAAAAAGTCAACACTTCTCACTTTCACTTTGATAGCTCATATGATACCATCTCAAAGACCTACTCGCACTTCTTGTTGCTTGTGACTTGCTCTTTGATAGTTTGAGCATGGAGTGGGAAGCAGGATTTTGCTTCAAGGCATTAAACTTTAATTGCACGTTTCAGGAAATGGTTCTTTCTTTAAATGAAGATTCATTTTACATAGGCTGACAAAGTACAAGACTTTGAAGCCTGAAACCATTACTGCAATTAAAATAAGACTTAACAATAAAAGCAATCAGTAAACAAAAAGTCACTTTTGAAAACTTTACTCAGTGAGCCTTTGACTATATATACTCCATATCCTTTTATAGGCAGAAAAAGTTGAAGCATGCTTATAAAAAATTATATTAAAGGAAATTAATTCCAGCACATTTTTTTCAATCAGAATTTGCCTACTTTACCTAAGACTACTATAGAATTTGAATTGAACATATTGCCTCCAAAGCATATTGTGTAAAACAACCCACTGACGTGGGAAAAATGAGATTTCTATATTTATTTCTACTAGAATAAGACTAACATTTGAGGGTGAGGTACTGGGTTAAACACTTTACATTTACTAACTAAAGTAGGCATGAGTATAAATGGCTAACTTAAGTCACAGAGCTACTAAGTAGCAGAAAGGATCCAAACCCAGGCAATCTGGCCCCAGATTAATCACCAAGCTATAACACCTGTCATAAGATAAGCTTTAGTGACATTTAATACCATATTTTGAAAGATTCCAAATGCAAATTTTTCTCATTTTAATATCTCTGAAAACGGAAAATATATCTTAAAATGGATGGCATCTTATAAGTGGCAGTATTTTTTTCTTTCTTAGTGGTACATAAAATCATGGTACTTCTTAGAATCATTGGTGTCTTGCTTTTCATGGAATGCACATACTTACTTGATGTTAGGTTAGACCTTCACGAGTTGTGCACTATATTCAAGGTATCCTGAAAGAATGGGAATTCCACAACCACAGCAGATGCCAGTGTTCTAACTAATTGAACAGTGTGTTACAACGTATGGAGATTTATTATATGCCTAATTATGTGGATTTACAGATCTTATCCAATTTCAATTGAACTAACCCTCAAAAAAAGGGTACCTGACAAATGGTACCAGAATAAACCACTCACTGAAGATAATAGTACCAATGCAAAGTACAAAGAGAACAATAAGAACTTAACAGCACTGAGACATCAAAAAAAAAAAGATGGTTTGACAAGAACTGTATAAAAAAAAATCTAAAGACTATTTGAAATATGGCATTAGGGCCGGCCCGGTGGCTTAGCGGTTGGGTGTGCGCCCTCTGATGCTGGCGGCCCGGGTTCGGATCCCGGGCGTGCACCACTTCTCCGGCCATGCTGAGGCCGCGTCCCACATACAGCAGCTAGAAGGATGTGCAGCTATGACATGGAACTATCTACTGGGGCTTTGGGGGGGAAAAATAAATAAATAAAATCTTTAAAAAAAAAAAAAAAAAGAAATATGGCATTATATGAACCTCATTTTAAGTGTATATTGAGCCTTGAGATATTATCGAATAATAGTAGTATAAGTATATAAATTATAAAAAAACATATTTGAATTTTTTCCTATTAAAAAGATCCACAATCAAAAAGTTTAAAGACCACTGGAATAAGACAACTCAACTTCTGACCTTAAAAAAATCCCTTGGTAACATCTCTTTATGTTAAATAAAATGTTATGTTAAATAACACCTCAGAACTGATGGGGGGGGGCAGGGGAGTGGCGTGTGTAGAAAAAGGAAACTATCACTGCATTTTACACGATAAAGGCACCAATAAAAGGTATGGTTATTTGTGGATTCTGTATTTCCAAATTTGCCTACCTGCTACAATTTATCTGTAAATCCAAAATCAGTATTTGAGGAGCTCTCTCGGTCCCTCCAGACATGTGCAGAGCAGGAAAAAATTTGAGTTGCCGGATGCACACATTCCCAACTGAGGGTAAACAAGGTGACACTTTACCTTCTTGATTCAACTCTCATACTGTAAATAAGTGTCCTTTTCGCAATCTATGTAGTACCATGTCTTTTGCTTTTTTGTGCTTTTTGTTGGTGAATTCGCTGTTTAACCAAGTGTAGTGCTCAAGTGCTGTCTAGTGTTGCTAAGTACAAGGCTGTGATGTGCCTTACAGAGGAAATACATGTGTTGGATAACACACAGGCGTGAGTTACAGTGCTGTTGGCCACATGTTCAATGTTAACGGATCAACAATACATATTAAATAAGGTGTCTTTAAAGAGAAACAAATTAAAAAAAAAGGCTATGTATTGACTGGTTGATGGCAGTGTTGTTACCAGAGGCTTGCAGGAACCTAACTCTGTACTTCCCCTAGGAGCAATGGTTCAGTATTCACTAATTCAGTGTTTGTGGTGACTTGATAGAACATAACTATTGAGAATAACGATGATTGACTTGGATCCCTGGTCATTTTCACATTAATATGAGATCCTTTTCCCTCATACTCTGTTCCAACACTTAAAGTTAGACCATTACACTACACTTATTAGTTTCTGAATTTTAAATGCACACTAATTGAAAGAGCTATTTTCAGTCCTTTTTATACAAAAGGGGGAATATTGGTTGTAATTGAATTAAAATTAAACGTTACAAAAAGTTTGTTTTAAATGTGTTCAACCATACTTTTATTGTTTCTGTTCAAAGAGGCTCTCATAAAGTCATTAATGTTGTTTGCATGAGCTGTTACATAAGTAATAATGTAAATTGTATTACCAATAGAATTAGTTTCTATGCTTTACAGTCATATAACACTGATCATGAAGAAGCCCATCCCCTTTTACTACTTGGAACCAAAGACCATTAACCTCAATGAATTAGGGCTTGGTAGCTCCCTTTGAAGACAGGACTATAACCCTCTAACAGACAAGTCAAAGTCACTCACCTTGCAAAAGGCCCCTTTTAAGTGAATCTGCCCTGCTAGCAGCTCCTACAGGAGGAGCCCTATGTAGGTGAGTCAGTCTAGTAGAGTGGCTTTTGAGGCAGAAAGGTCTGTACGTAAACCCCAGTCAATTATACAGAAAGGCCAACCCATAGAGTAGGGCCACGGGAAACTGCAGCAGATCAAAGTTGAGAATAAGTAGAAGTTAAGGAAGCAGAGAAAGAAGAAAATAATAAGCTACTTGGTAGCTAAACAAAAAGAAGCTCACACTGGAGAACAGCTAAATAACATGAACGCCAGTGAGAACCTTACTCCTGCTGCTGAATACCCTGAAGCTGCGTAAGAGCCTTCCATAGTTTGTTTTGTTTTTTAAACTCTTGCTGTCTTCCTGTTATGGCTGTGTTCTGGTGTGATTCTTCTTTCTTAATTCCATGAACTACAACCACTGTCCACCACCCCCAAACCCCATTTGAAGCATCTTACCCCCAAAAGAAGTTGGAAAACAGCGTGTCAGAGAATGTACAAGTCAAGCACCCAAGAGAGGGGGGAGCAGGGAGTTGCTAGACAAACTAAGGTCCTTTTCTAACTCCAAAACGCTGCGATTCTAAGCTGTGATCCAACTTAATGCTTTATTCAGGGCAACACAAATCCCCATAAATTTACCACCACCAAGTAGTAAATGATCCTTTAAACAGGTGTGCCCTAGTTCCAAGATTCTAAGTTTTCATCAACATCCTCATTTTAGCTTTATGACTTTACAGATTTCAATGATACCTTTCTTAAGTCTTATTTCCAGAATGTAGAGTCCTTATATTTTTAGTATCTTATAACATCCAAGCCCCCTAGCTCTTCTTACCCACTGGTATATTTTACACTATATATATATACACTGTATTGCAACTTTTTTTCATTGATCACTGCACCTCGGATGTCTTTCTCTGTACATAAACACCTATCCCATTCTTTTTTGAAGGCTGGTATGTTGTTCTATTACACAAATGTACCATAATTACTACTTCACCAGTCCTTATTAATGGACCTTGGGTTGTTTCCAACTATTTACTATTACACACAACGCTATGGGTCAATATCTTTTGACATGTGTATCTGTGAGCATGCAAGAGCAACTAAATTATCACTGGATCACAGTAAGTTGCTACTCTGATTTGTTCTGAGCTTAGATATGTCTTTCAAGAGGAACAAAGACCAGAAAGCACTCAAACTCTCGCTGCAGCTGCAAAAATAATTAGCAATAAGCGGCTTTCCATTAAATATAGATCAAAGACTCGGAGAATTGTGGTTTCTCTTAGTGCAGATAACGACAGACGAGGACCCAAGAGAGCGTGGCATGATGCTTTCCATAATGTTCACGCAAAAAGGAATGACTGTGAAAGAAGAGCAATTAGGAAAATGGAGAGTCTCTCTTTTTTGGAGAGGGGTCTTATTAGCGTGAGACTAGATCTTAAAGGGTTCCCAAGCCAAGAAAATACTCTTTAATTACTGAAGAATTTTAGATACCTCGGGTACGAGGTTAAGAAATAATAACAGATGAAGCTTTGAAACTTCAACTTGATTCTTTAATGTACCCCATTTCCGAAAGTTCAAAGATTATGATGGATGTCTAAAAAATATTATATATGCGCATATACTTTGAAAAAAGGAAAAACACGGGAAACGTCATAGCTCCTGCCTTCTTGACAATCACCCCAGCCCTCAGCCCGGCCGGAGGAGGAGACTCGCATCCAGCGGCCGCCCCGCCCGCCCGGCGGCCCGCGCTCCGCTCGGGGTCGGCTCGGCAACGGCGGCGAGGGCAGGGCGAGGCCGCCCGGGCCGGGCAGGAGCGGCTTCCCAGGCCGCCCCTCCCGCTCTCACCTCAGCTCTTCGTCCACGCTCCTGCCGGGCTGTTCGGCCGAGGCCACCACAGAGGAAGTCGTGGAGCTCTTGTTCTTCAGGATCCCCTTGATGGGCCGGTGCGAGGCCGTCGAGGCCGCCATTGCCCGCCGCTCCGGCGGTCGGCTCAGCGTCGCTGTTTGGCGCCTGCCGACTCCAGGAAGGAAAGGGCTGGGTGCGAGCAGAGACTCGCCAGGCAGCCGCCGCGCCCGCTTGGGGCTAAAGCGGCCGCACCTGCTGTCGCGGAGACGGTAGCGGCGTCGCTGTCACGACACAATGACCCCGACGCTCTGGCGTGTGGCGGACGCCGCGCGGCTGGCAGCCCTTCGCAAACCCTCGGCCACCGGCACTTTATCCGCGCGGCGCGGAGAGAAGCCGGCCTAGCGCCCTAGCGCGGGAGCGACGCCGACGCCGAAGCCAAGCGGGCCCGCCCTCTCGCGATATCTAGGGAGGGGCGGGGGCGGGGCGAGAACAAAGCCAACCTCCTCGCCCCGCCCCCGCCTCGCCCCGGGCAGTTTGGGTGGGCTCGCCGGTAACCTGGCCCGGCGCAGGGAGCTTGGGACCTGTTTCAGAGAAAGTTCGGAGAGTTTCTTGGCTTACCTCTGTACCGAGTTGTACGTTTCTCCAAGCGCCCTCACTCCCACCACTTTATGAGGTCCATATTGTTTCTATATTTTATAGGTCGGAAAACTGAGGCTCAAAGGTGACATCATTCCCCAAAGACATTGGCTGACTTTCAGAGAAATGATGTATGTCTCCTCTTTCCTTGCAATTAACCTGCATAAAAAGTTTAACTTTCTATTGTAAAATCATGGAATATCAGCATTGGAATGGTCATTAGAGACCTATTATGAAATAATAGAATATTGACTTTTATGACATCATAGAATGCCAGCCTTCAGATAGTCTAACTTATTTTTGCCATTGAAAAAGCTGAAGGACAGAGAGGGGAAGTGACCTGACCACTACTGTCACATAGCCCATCCATAGCATGCGGTCACAGAACTTCAGACTTCTGTCTTCAAGTCTAGTGTTTCCGATTTTTACCACATTCTCTCTCAGTCCTGGTAGTCTCATAGAAGATATTGCTGGCAGAAGTTCCTAGAATTGTGGTTTATAATCTGCCTCCCAAAAACTCTAGGGAATTGACTTCAGGTAACCAGCTGTCCTACACTGGGTGAAATAGGCCAGAAGCCTTGGGGACTGTCTAGGTCGTTGTAAGATGAGTCCCAAAGGAGAAAAACAAAAACCCTCCCCCACACACTCAAAAACCCTCTGAGTGTGAATGAAAGATCTCAGGGAGGACTTTGAGAAGAGAAAGAGAGAGCTTGAGGCTCTAGGGTATCAGGATATGTGGGTGTTCTGGTTGCGGGTGCTGTGGATGTGTGAGGAAAAGTGGATTCTATGGAATATAGGAAAGGGCAGAAGTTTGCAGCCCTGGGAACAAGCTTAGAACTATGCTGTATCTAAAGTCAAACTAGGGCCAGCAGAGGGAGTGGTGTTCACTCCAGCCACCCAGCCTCTCTCCATGCAGTGCCAGCACCAGAGTTGCACAGATGGGAAAAGTGGAGGTCTCATAGATTAAGCAAGTTGCTTTCTGTTATGAGTTGAATTGTGTTCCCATAAAAATAAGATATGTTGAAGTCCTAAACCCCAGTACCTCAGAAGGTAATCTTATTTGGAAATCAGGTCATTGCAGATCTAATTAGTTAAATTAATACGAGGTCATACTGGAGTAGGATGGGCTCCTAATCCAATATAACTGATGTCCCTATGAGAAGATGGCCGTGTGAAGACAGACAAGGAGGACGCCATGTGATGACAGATGATTGGAGTGATGCATTTACAAGTCAAGGAACTCCTGGGTCTACCCAGAACTGGGAGAGGCATGGAACAGATTTTCCTTTAGAGCTCCCGATCCTGCTAACACCTTGATTTTGGACTTCTGGTCTCCAGAACTGTGAGACATTAAATTTCTGTTATTTAAAGCCACCTAGCTTGTGGTACTTTGTTATGGCAGCCCTATACATCCCTTCCCCTCCCACTCCTACCGCCAGTCCCAACTCCTTCATCACCAAGCTCTTTCCCACCACTCTTTCCCGATCACCATCATCATCCTCATGCCAGGCCAGAGCAGAGCAGACTAGTCCACCAAGAACTGCCACCTCCAGCAGACCAGCCCCTTCTGGATTCGCAGACTAATAGATCTAGAAGACACCTTGTCATTCACACCAGGTAGCTGTACAGCCTCTTCTCCAACAACCCCAGCAGCCAAGAGCTTGCCAACTCCCAGTGCAGCTCATTTTATCTTTGGACAGCTCTGACTCAGAAAGTTCTTCCTTAGATTGAGCTGACTCCTGGTTCCCAGCAGTGTCGGGCCACTGGTGTAAGGGGGTGGGAGGAGAGAATGTGGATAGGGAAAGGGCTGTACTCTATCTTCCCCCACGGCAGTGATCTCACCCAAGTCTCCTATCTCTGGGCCCCAAATCTCATCTCCCTTAACACAGGCTCTGTGCCTTGAGGAGCAACATTCAGTTCATTTGTCCTTAGAACTCTGCTCCTCAGAAGCAACTTCAGGGTTCCTGAAAACTATTCTGTTTTTATTGCCTGGCCCCCAGCCTGTAGCTGAGGTTCCTGGCATGGAATAGGGCCTCAGTAAAGACATGAATGCTGCCTGGAGATAATGGAGGGGGATGTGAGCAGGAAGGGCAGAGGGCAACAACTCTGTTAGTCAGAGCCACATGTGTTCCCCAAGGATACCCCAGGCAGAGGCCTCCTCAGCCACCTTTGGCACCTCCCTCTCCTCGCCCCACCTCTGTTCCTGGCCACAGGTTTCTCACTGCCTGGTGGATCTGACATCACACCTTGACAGACCTGCCCAGCCTCTGGGGCAGAGAGAGGGGTGTCATTGAGGAGGAAGCAGAACGGCAGCCTCCCTCCCTGAGTCCTTTCCACGGCAGGTTCCAACACCTGTATTGCCTCTCCTGCCCTGTCAGCAGGAGTCCAGGTCAGCGATGGTAATCCTGTTTTCAAGGGCATGCACAAAACTTCCCTTCATGCTCTAAATTATTGGACAGATTTTCTTTGTTGTTGCTTGGGCCAGGCAGTCACCTCCCTAGACCTAACTGTGACTGGGCCTTAATTAAGCAGAGCTTTGCTTTGAGACCCTCTAATGAAAAGAGTTACCACAGTATGACATAATGTATTTTATTACAGTTAATAAAATAAAAAGCATTGTAACAGGAAGTGATGAGGAACTTCTGAAGAACCCAAAAAAATGTGTCCCTCATCAAAAGTCAAACTTTGGCCTCTCGTATTATTTCTTCCACTCCTAACCCCACTAAAAGTGAATGCAGATGAAGAGGACTTTCTTAATGTTTAAAAAATTAATGAAATATTAGTTTGACTACAAGATTGTGAGTGCCAGTACAGCTTTTCCTTATGTTTTAGAATAATTGAACCACTATATTCCTCACTGTGGCCCAAAGAAGATTTCCAAACGTCTCTACACAGAGCTCTCCTTCTCTGCCTCTGCTGAGATCCGCTCTTGTAGGAAGTCATCTGGACCCAACAGACCAAGCGCTGAATTTGGCTGTATTTGTGTTACATTTCCTGTGTGTTGAGGGTTTGGCTACCAAGAGAGGGATTCTGGATGGAATCTTCCATTCTGGTTTCAGCTCCTAGAGGTAGCTATTGAACTCAAGGCAAATCAGACGTTAAAAAATATATACATGTTGAAAAATTATCTGATAATTATTTCTGCTCTCTTTTTGAAGACTTCATTATGGTTGCCTGATTCGTGCTACATATAGGGAGGAGGAGAGGCGATATTTTTAATGTATCCCCTTATGTGGCTGAGCTAGTTGGCTCTCTTCTTATTGGAACAGGCTACTGAGGCCAAAATACAAAAAGTATTAAAAAGAGAGAGAGAGAAAGCCAAGGACAAAGATTAATCATTTTCTGCTTAAAAAATGGCTTTGATTTGCGACTGTGGAACTCTCCACCGTTTCTCTTCTCTTCAAAGATATCTAGCAGAAGGTTTCCTTAGCCTCACCACAAAAGCCTCCAAGTTGCCAGAACACTTTTCTGAGGAGACTCAGAGCATATGCACGCCTGTCGGGTATACAAAGGTTTCCTTAGTTCTTAGATGTTTCCTAACCCTTTAAAAACTAGTTGAATTGAGGGAATCTAGAGAAGTACTTACTTTTTAAAAAACCTATCAGACAAAAAATGGTAAGAAAAAAGAAGGCAGGATAAGTGGTGTGAAGAGCCTTGGAATGGTGAGTAGGAAATGTAAATTATTTTCTTGGCTAAGCTACAAATTTGTCTTGTGCCTGCCAGAAATCACTGTTTTTTGTGACTGTAAATTTTCTGTAAGTGTCAGCTGGTCTGGTTTGTAAATTATTGCAAGGAGTAAGCAAGCAATGCCATATATTGTAATTTCATTCTGCTCATATTGCCAGATTCTATTGCATTTTATTATTCTATGAACTCATAATGGAATAAGGAGTATAGACTTTGATTCAGAATACGTGTGATGTTAGTATAAACACCTCATTGAAAACCCCAAATGTATTTTGAAGCCTATATAGTCATTGTTTACTATAGGAAGAGTTTTACTTTAATAACCACGTTTATGCTCACTTGTATTTGTTCTACTTTGAGGTTCCTCAAATATGTAATGTTATTATATTTATTTGACTGTTGTAACAGTCTTCAGATTGGTCTAGGGACCAATCTCCATTTTCCTTATTGTCCATTCGTCTTTATACTGCTCTCATACTAAAAAAAAATTGGGTTATGTAATGAACCTTAATTTATAAATTCAGCTCTGCTTCCCCAGACTTGGTGTTAGGCACGAGGCAAACAATTAGACCCCTCCCCGCAGTGCAAGATGAAGATCTTTCACTCACAGAGCTCAGTCCTTGGTGACTGCTTGTTGCATAGCATGAAGTCCAAAATCCTTGGGCCTTCACCGTCTGCCCCCATCTGTTTTTCTAGGCTTCCCGTCTTTTCACATCCACTTCCTCTCTCCCTATGTTCTTCACACCAGTCACACCACCCTTCTCAAGGTGCCAGAGCACCCTATGTTCCTTCACTTTTTCATGCTTTACTAATCTGTGTGAAATGCTGTCCCCCGTTCTTGCCCTGGAATCACCAAGTTCAAAGGTTGCTTCCTTCCCCACTCCACTCAGGCAGAGTTAGTCTTTGCCTCCACTGGGAGCCCCAGGAACTGTTTGCATTTCTCTATCTGATGGTATCATAATTCTCTAAGTGTTGTCTCTCCTACTTCAGCCTCTTCGGGAGCAGGTGCATTTCTCCTCTTAACTCCCCAGCAGCATAACTTAAGGAATCAGTGCCTGTCCATGAGAAGCCCTTGATAAATATTGGTCAAATCAATGAACAAATGAATAAACTGTTCTGAAATTTCCTCCTCAAATAATGCTACCCTTAAAAATATCAATTTCTTGGGTTATATGTATATATCTTGTTTATATATCTTGTTCTACGTGGCAGAGTGAGGTATTAACAGCTATAATGCTGTAAAGGGAACAATAGAAACAAGAAAGGCTGCTGAATAAGGCACAGAAGGGGTTCAAGGAGAAGATGGTCTTGTCAACAATCAGTCAAAAATCTTTGTTAAGGGCTTATTATGTACCAGGCCTTTTTCTAGGTACCCTCTATTGTATTTTCTTTCTTTTCATTTTAGGTTCAGAACCCTTTCTAAAAAAAAAAAAAAAAAAAAAAACTTCATTTTTAGACTCACACACACACACACACACACACACACACACACCTAGTTTTAATTAGGTCTCTCTGAACTTTGGTTCTGTGCTCTGTGAGAGCAATATTGCTATTTTCATGAAGGTATATCTTCCTATTTGTGTCAGTCTGGTGTTCTTATTAAGTGGGCCTGTGCTCTGGATAGGATTCCAGACCCTCTGTGATCTCCTGTGGATAAGGCAGGTCGGGGGAAAGCCCTCAGTAGGAACCACAAAGCTCTCACAAGAGCAACTGATGTCTAGTTGTGTCTCCCTCGGACTGGAAGTTGGGAGAAATCAAGGTAAAGGAGACTGGAGAAAAGCTCATGCTTGGGAAACCAGCGGCAGGGGCTGCGTGGGTTGGTAGTTTCTGTGCAAACATTCTCATCTGTGAAACATAAAGCAGGAAATGCTGAAGATTTCCAATAATCTTTTTTTATATCTCCTATCAAGAACATTCTAGGGCACAAAAGAATTTGCTTCTCGCTGTTTCTCATCTATGGGGTTTTCTAGCCAGCATCTTTTTTTTTTTTTTTTTTTTTTTTGGTAAGGAAGATCAGCCCTGAGCTAACATCTATGCCAATCCTCCTCTTTTTGCTGAGGAAGACCGTCCCCAAGCTAACATCCTTTTAGTTGCTGTATGTGGGAAGCCGCCTCAGCATGGCCAGACAAGCTGGCCCCTAGCCAGCATCTTGAACTGAATTGAATTAAAAATGAAGCCAAAGTGATAACTAGCTTTGTCCCTAGACGTTTTTTTTTTTTTAACTGTGGCACCTATACTGTTGTATTGTAGGTAACTAACTAGAATGTTCTTTCTAATTGCCTGTTGTTGTTAATGGTTTATCTACTTGGAAACCCAGCTCTGTCCAAGATAGGCCCTTAGTTGACACTAATTTTATCTTAATTTTATGAAGGTCCACCACACCCCTAATAATCCGACATTCTTAAATACACTGCTTGGCTGTGCTGTCAAAGGCAGTTACATTTGGCACATTCAGAACAGAGTCCAGAAGCGTGTTGGCTTCTGTGCTAGGGACACTGCGGTGCAGGACTGTGGTGCTTTCTTGATGACTATGGCTGAAACACACTTTGATATTGCTAGATCCCTCCAGATTGGAAATACTGAATTATGGTGGCAGGAGAAACTCTCTCAGATTTTTCAGGGTCAAAGAGAATGCGTAAAAATGTTAACTGCTTTTGTTTCATGCTTTCTCTCTTTCCATAGAGGGACATAGAAATAAAAAGAATTTATATGGAGTGGGCAGGAATAAAATCTTCTGGTCAATCAAGATAGCATACTTCTTAAATGTGAGATTATACTTCTTGAAGGATTAGAATATAATAGAATTAAGTCAATGCTAAAATAACTCCAAGCAGAATTTAGCACAAATGTCTTTTGCTCCCCGCCCCCCACAGGCACTGAATTTCACTTTCAGTCTTTCCAGGCTCTGGGACCTGGCCAAGCTCTTCCCTCCTGGGACAGCTGCTTTTAGGAGCCAACTAGGCTAGCAGCACTTCTCTCCCAGCTAAGCCAGCTTTGAGAAAGTTCAAATGGCCTGGTGGACAAGTCCTTTTACACCCAAGGCCGGTTCCACTCCCTAGGCCTCTCATCCCTGTCACCCTCAGCTTCCCTGGACCTTCAGCCTGTTTCTCCACTGTCATCTTCACGCATCTCAGTGCTTCTTCTCCTCCTCAGTCTGCTGGGCACTCCAGCCTCCATTCCTCACAAACAAACTGCTTATAAAGTGATAATCAAAATATTTGATACAAAATGGTGTGGGCTGGCTCCAACCAAGCAGAAAGGAAAATGGCCATCATGCAAATGCAGATTCATATAATCCACAGAGGCCTCTGCTGTACCACGTGTTACAGCTCACCCATCCTCTCTGCATCCTCTTCTGTTGCCAGAGCCATCGCTCCATATTATCAGCTCAGGACAGGGCCCTTCCTGGGGGGAAGGTGTCTGGGCAGGTGGTAGGGGGATCCCTCTGTGTAATGAATGAGGCTGCCATAGCCTACTGCCTGAGCTTCACCAACCTCTTCCTCATCAGACCCTGTTACCCGCGGGAACCGACCTGAAGACGGAGTATTTGCTTCCCAGAGGACTCCAGCTTCTGATCTGCTCTTTAGGGGCATTTTTTTTTTTTTTTTACTGTGAATTAATAAGTTGGTATTCTGATTTTATTTTTATAATGCAAGTTATAAATTACTTTCTAGATTTAAATCCTTCCATCACTCCCCTTTACCTTCAGATTGAAATCTGAACTCCTGGTCATGGTTTAGAAGGCTGTAGGTGGTCTGACCCTTGGCCACCTATCTAGCTTCATATTCCACTGCTCCTCCACAAACCCTGGACCCCAGATGCTACAGAATTCTTTGAGTTCTCTTGTGTGACAATCTTTCTTCTGCCTGAGATGATGCCTCCTCACCCTTCTATTTCTGGCTGACTCTAGCTTGTTCATCCAAACGAGGCTCAGGATTTGCTCCTGAGTGAAACCTTCCCTGACTTTTCCAGGCCGGGGTGAAGTGACCCTCCTCTTTGCTCCCATAATGCCCCATTCTAACCTCAATTACAGCCTCCTCATCCTATGTGTTCTCTGGATCCTACATTGTAATGGTTGATTTTCTAGTTTATCTTTCCCTGTAGACCATGAGCCAGTCAAGTAGGCTCCAGGTCAATTCTCCTAAAAGCAATGTGCTTTTGGCATCCGTGGGAGGGTCTTGTGCTTTTAATCCTTTTTTTTTGCCTAAATTTTGGCATTTTTATTTTGTTTTTTCTTGATGGAATTGCTGGATTTCCACAGACATTAGATGTGGACTCTAAGGCACCTCCCTTCAAAGAGGTCATGTTTGCAGTTACCCATGATGGAGGCTGAGCAGTAAAGCCTGAATGAGGTGGGGATGGAGCACTTAGCAGGCAGCTGGAAGCATTGCTGTGGATGAGATGTGGAGATTATATGGAGACTCCAAAGACTATTGTCTGTGAGTGGATCCCAACTGTAAATACTTGAAATAACTTGCTTTCAGTCACCCATAATATTTGGTACAAATTAGTATTTATAATTTTTTTAAAATTTTATTTATTTATTTTTTCCCCCAAAGCCCCAGTAGATAGTTGTATGTCATAGCTGCACATCCTTCTAGTTGCTGTATGTGGGATGCAGCCTCAGCATGGCCGGAGAAGCGGTGCGTTGGTACGCGCCCGGGATCCGAACCCAGGCCGCCAGCAGCGGAGCGCACGCACTTAACCGCTAAGCCATGGGGCCGGCCCAGTATTTATAATGTATAGTATTTATAATTAGCATTTCAGAATCCAGTATATTATTTAGTGACTTTGAGATCGTAGTTCACAGTAAATAAAAGAAAAATAACAGCCACAAAGGAACTAACAATACCATCATTCAGAAAATGTTGTAAATCTGTTATGAGCTAATTTGAAACACAAAATCTGAGGTACTTTTGGTCAAAATATTTTAAAAAGTCTTTAAAACGCCATAAAGATAGGACTGAAGAATGGAACAGATAAAAGAAAAAAGTACTCAGACGGGGATTGACGTTTTAGCCAGGCTCCATGCCCAAGCATGTGTTAACTTCACTCCTCTGTACTAGAAGTGGGAGATACAAAAATCAGTAAGTCAGGGTTCCTGCCCGTAAGGCCCTCACCACCTAGTGGGAGAGACAGGCTGACCAACCAACAGCTAAGAGCAAAGGAGATAATTTAGAGTTGATACATTGGATTTGTTTTTGGAGGCAGTGATTCTAAGAACAAGAATAGCTGCCTTCCTGCCAAAGCTAATACATGAGCTGTTGGCATTCTTAGGCATAATTCAAATAATGAGTCAAACCAGTCCTCAGAGCAGATAACGAACAACATTGCATGGCTTATCAATATTTGTTCCTCAGGCAGAAAACTACCATACTATTTCTTGACCTTATTGAATTTGGTGGGTTAAGGTAATGTTTTCTAGGATATTCTGTGGATTCTGTTTTAAGAAAGTTGCTCTGATACCTGAATAGTTTCCTTTTCCTTGTTTTTTTATTATTCTGAAATAATAGTTATTCTTCATTAAGTTGCTTTGCTTTGTGACTTTTTTCTTTTAGTTTTGTGTTTTAACATTTAGGGTACCATCATTCTATATTGAAAACTGTCTCTTAGGAAGCCACCCACTGGTTGCTCACTGTGACTTTAAGGGGAGAGGCCTTTCTTTAGAATGCTGGTAGAAATGGTTGCTACAATACTAGACATAATTAATGAATAATATCAGTAAGCGATGATGTTTGTTTGAGAGCTAAGAAAGATTCTCTGTGACTGTCTATTCTTTGGTAAATCACTTATCTTCACAGTCTCCTCTTACTGTGGGTAATTCTTTTGCTGTTGGTTGGCAGTGAACTTACCTATGAGAAGATATGGCACCTCAGGGCTTTTATTTGTTTGAGCTGAAAAAAGTTCTTTCTCCTTCCAATGACAGAGGGTGATACTTTTCTATTCTAATTCAAAACAGGTTTCAGAACAGGTGACATTTTCAGGGAGAAAGAAGGTAAGAAAGGGTGAATGAATGAGCCAGGGTATACTTTCTATAACATACAAAAAGAAAATAAGAACGGGACACAGATAAAACAACCAGACTTATTAAGAAATTAGTAAAGTTCCTCAATCAATGTATTAAGTACATGCAATCAGCATTTGCCCCTCAAATCACAAGGAGGCAGCACAGTCTCATGGGAGGAGGGGAAGTGGGTATTAGAAGCTCCCGTTTCTCATGCTTCCTGTGCTGTGTTTGTCCAGATGGCCCTAGATGCTGGGAAGGTCTCATGAAATCAGTCAGTTGTCTGCTTCCTGGTACAGTTGCCCCTTAACCGTATGAAACAATATCCTTAATGCTAAAAATAACCAGAGTCTGAGTCCAAGACTTCAGTGTTGACCATCTCGTGTACCTGGTAGCCGTGGGGATCAGCATGTTCTCCTCTCACTCATCTCTAATAACGAGTATCATCAAGTCTAGCCAAAGTTGCCTCCTTAATAACTACTCCTCAAAAATAACCCCCTATGTAGTGGTAATTGACTTGCCAAATGTAACACTGTCTTTGTACCACAGTTTTTTTCTAACGGAGACAAAAACACTTTTCTCATGGAAAGTGTTTGTTGTTTTATTTGTGGGGGAAAGGAACAAAATGAGGTAAAACTCCCAAATCATCCTATGAGCAAATTACTTCTCTGAGAGAAATTAGGGTCCATGTTCAAGTCATAACTATAACTAGCCACATAGTTTTGTTCAAGTCATTTCACTGTGCTGGACTTCAGTTTCTCCAGTTGGAAAATGGATGTGCATATGAAGGGGATGACATTTCAGTGGTAAATGTGGGAACACTGCAGAAATAGCAAATTGGGAAGCCATCTTAGCTGAATATGTTGAAGCACATGAATATAGAATGTTTATATTTATTTGGGTTCTGTTTTCACTGCTATTCTATGACTGATTCTTTTTGGGTCCTGGGGCATTTATTCAGCCTCTGCATTCGTTCATTCATTTGTTCATTGATTCAGTAAAAATTTATTGAGTGTCTAGTATGTGTCAGGCACTATCCTAACCTCTGAGGATATAAGAGTGTACAAAAAAAGTAGGGTTCCTGTCTTCAGAGAGCCTACATTCTAGTGAGAGAGATGGACGATAAATATATAAGCAAATAAGAAAACAAGATAATTGCAGATTGTGAAAAGTGGTAAGAAAGAAATCAAAAGGGGGATGGGATGGAAGGTAACTGGGGCAATCACTTCTAGGTAGATGCCTGTAGAGATGCCATCTGAGCTGAGACTTGACCAACAAAATGCCAGCAACCTTAGCTTCTAAGCCTGCCAAGGTAGAGAGGTTACTCATATTAGTAATCCACAGGTGCAAAAATGACCCATTTAGACTGTTTCCCATGCACAGTACACTTTGTCGACAAAAAGCCCTCAGGCAGATTGCCACAGATGTCAGCCTCAATTTTGTAGATTTCCATAGCATCCTTTGGTAGGATTGGTCCTAGCAAAATTGCCAACCATACCCTCCTTTGGTGAGGGAGGATGCAGGGAGTCCTTTGACTGTGGTGCATGTTCTGGCCTTGCCAGTCCTGCTTGGACCAGGCTGCAGGCAAAGAATGAACATGTGCTTAGTCACAGCTGAACTGTGCTGACAAAGGAGGGCCACCTGCTTCCTCCAACCCTGCCCATGCCAGCCAGGGAGCTCCTGAGCCCATTTGTCACCTCCTGGGGACCGAGCTGACTCACAGAGCACTGGCAGCTCTTTTGATGTTGGAGGGGTTGAGACAGAGGGCTTGGATTAAAAGCAAGTGGAGCGAGTGGCTGCCTACGTAATATGACTGGAACTTTTCTCCCCTGACCTGTCCTCAGTGCTCAAAATTCTACTGCTAGAAGTTGGCATGCAATCCACTCAGTTTTGAAAGTTTTTTGTTTGTTTGTTTGTTCGCCTTTTAGTCTTCAGGTCTCTCATTAATTTTTGGAGGAGGGGCCACTCTTTAAACATTATAATTTAACATCTTAAAAGGGATTCACAAAAAATTCTAAAAATGACAAGAGTCAGGTTTTAGGTGTCATGCCCCGGATCTCATCTTATCCAGAATTGCCCCACCTCTGAAATGACAAATTCATACACCCCACTCTTAGAGCGTGACTCCTAGTCTTCTAACCTTCCCACTGAGTTACTCCCATTACACTGCTCTGCAGCCTCCTGGAGACCTCTGTTTCCATGAGAAGTTCACGGTCTGTGTCTGACGTAAGACGCATGCACAGATAACTGTAACTCAAGGTTGAGGGCCATGAGTCTCTGTCTGCTGTCTCCCACCATTCAGCTTAAGACATAACACATTACTGTGGTAGGCTGAAAAATGCCCTCCCTCCCAAAGATATCAGGTCCTAATCCCTGAAACCTGTGAATGTTAAATTTTGAAAAAGGATCTTTGTAGATGTATTAAGTTAAGGGTCTTGAGATGGGTAGATTATCCGGATGGGCCCTAAATGCCATCACAAGTGTCCTTGTAAGAGGGAGGCAGAGGGAGATTTCACACACATGCGCAAGTACACACACACACACACACACACACACACACAAAAGGTCCTGTGAAGACAGCAGAAAAAGATTTGAAGATTGGAGTGATGGGGCCACAAATGCAGGAATGCTGGCAGCCACCAGAAGCTGGAAGAGGTAAGGAGCAGAATCTCCCCTAGAGCCTCCAGAGGGAGCATGGCCCTGCTCACACCTTCATTCTAGCCCAGTGATATTGATTTCAGCCTTCTGGCCTCTAGAACTGTGAGAGAATAAATTTCTGTTGTTTTAAGCCGCCAAATTTGTGGTAATTTGTTACAGCAGCCACAGGAAACTAATACTATTACTAAATCAATGGAAGCCACCTGTGTTCCCCTACCAACTTGCAACCCCCTCCCTCTATCCTCTGGAGGTAGCCAGGACCTTGAATTTGTTGTTTTTATTCCCTGAATTTCATTATACTTTTATTACTTATGTATTATTCTGAAATAATATGTCATTTAATATATAGTATCATATTGTATCTTTCTGCAGATTGCTTTTTGCTTTTATCCTTTGCATATTTTACATTTATGTATATAAATATGTATTTTATAAATTATTTGTGTTGATACATGTAGCTCTAGTTTATTTTCACTGTTGCATAGTATTCCTGTGTGTGTGTGTGTGTGTGTGTGTGTGTGTGTGTACCACAATTTTAAAATCAATTCTTCTGTTGATGGACATTTAGATGGACATTTAGGTTGTTTCCAGTTTCTCAGTCTTTCAGAGAGTGATGCATTGAACATTTTTTTGCATGTGTCTCCTTGTGCTCACGTTCAGGAATGTTTCTAGGATATTTACCAGAGAATAGAATTACTAGGTCAAAGATTGTGTCATCATCATCATTACTAGGTATTGTCAAATTGCTCTGCAAAAGTACCGTTGTACACTTGGTGGGTTGGATTTTGACAGCTGGAGATTTCAATAAGGGGAATGATGTGTACCAAAGCTGTAGAGAAGGGAGACAGAGGGAGCCGTAAGTAGTCAAAGCAGTGGTTCTCAGTTGAGGCATGAAAGCAAATCTGAATTGCTCAGGGGAATTTTTTGCAATCTTTGCCCTCTTTTGCCCACTCTCTCCCCATTCTGGGATGTGTTCTCAAGGAATTGATATATTCTCCCAGGTAATTGTGGCACGCTGTGGTTGAGAACCAGTAGACTGGTGCCTGAGAAGGAGCAGAGAGAGAGGAGGCAGGAAAGCTGGGCTGGGAGGACCACTGGGAGGGCTGAGATGTCAGGCCAGGAGCATGCACGTCAGTCAGAGGGCACCAAAAGAGCCTGAGCAGAAGCTGAGCACCTACCCCTCTGCAGGAATCCAGAGGCACCATTAGGGCTTCAACACCCTTAGGTTAGGAGATTTAGGATAAAGGTTTGCATATCTGATCACGTGTACCAAGCTCTGGCCTATGACAGCACTTGTCTCAAGTCCACATTCTAACCTTGCTCACTGAAGAGTCATTTTATCCATAGCTGGATATCCATTTATCCAGTCATTCCATAGCTGTTGCTCCCCAGGTCTCTGGGTGCACCGAAGATGCTGAAGACTTGGCTTATGGTTAGCATGTATATGTATGCCTGAGGAAGATTCACCCTGAGCTAACATCCACTGCCAAGCTTCCTCTTTTTGTATGTGAGCTGCTGCCACAGCATGGCCACTGACAGACGAGTGCTGTGGGTCTGCGCCAGGGAACCAAACCCCGGGCTGCCAAAGCGGAGTATGCAGAACTTAACCACTAGGCCACTGGGGCTAGCCCTTTATTTTTTAATTATAGTTGGCAGCCTAGGAAAATTCAGGAGAGTTGAATATAATACTGCCAATGCATTTATAGAACATAACATGCTGTATGAGTAAACTGTGTGTATCCCTATGGAAAAATGTATACATCCAAATAACATATCATGTGAAAAAAGACATACATATTGACTAAAAAACAGTAAAGGGTGTGTGCATGTGTATGTACATTGATAAGGATTAGAAGAAGACTCAAAACAATGCAACGAGTTGGTCTTTTAAGTATATGGCTTATTTTCCCCACGCTGGTACAGGTACTCCTTCCTTCTTAGCAAAAATTGTACTTTATTAATCATGTACAAAACTATAGAACTACATTTGGCCCGAAAGAGTCCTTAGAGATCCCTCATCTAGTTTGTCCCTTTCCACAACATGCAGGTGGGAAGACGGGCCTCCAACGGAGAGGTCTGCTGGAGAAAGCAGCTAACCAGTCAGGAGCTGGGACTAGCGCTTGCTCCCATCCCAGTGTGCGTTCCCCCACAGCACCTCTCAGCATTACCAACTCATTCAGACTACCTTATTCTGCTGGAAAACGTTAGATAACTCTTAGTGAGTCTATTTTAATTTAATATTAGTACTTTTTCAAAATATTGATTTTAGCCTAAAAGTTGACCATATTTAATGAATATTAAAAAATTGTAATAGTTTCTCATAATTATCAAGGTGAGTGAGTGCTTTTTTTGGAAATCTTTTATGAAATAACACAATGTTTAGACAACTGTGAAAATAAAAACTTTCTAAATTACTTGATATCTCTCTTCATGTCTCCTGGAAGTGTACGGAGGACCTTGTTGGTAGTAAAGATTGCTTTAATAACATACCTTATCTTCACAAATCAAGCCATCATCTCAGATGTATTGGGAGTGTGGTGGGATGGGAGAATAGTCTATAAAGGTCTCAAAGTCTGAGGTAATTGTTGGAAGAAGAGGCCTATTTCTTTGAGGCTTGGCACTAGACTTGCCAGAGGGTCAGATTGAACTAGAAGGAATTTTTAGAGTTTAAAGTTTTAGGGCTTACACCACGAACACCAATAGCAAAAATAAAAGAGGAAAAAAAATCACCTTGTAATTCCACCACTCTAACATGTTAATTGCTTTCATTTTCTCTGTTCACTTTTAGTCCTTGATTTTATGCCATCATTTCATGTAACTATAAATATAGTTACAACGCTGCCTTCTTTTTTTCACTCAACCTTATATGGTGAACACTTTTGTCTTAGGGCCAATTTGGTTGCAAGGAACAATCGCTTAGTCAAGTTAAATTATCTCAGAAAAAAGTTGTGCGCATGCACCTAATCTTACAGAACTCCAAGGACAGGAACCTGACCGCTAAGCTCCACAGGCACTGGAGCTAGGACGTGCAAAGCCATCAGCTACTGAAGCTGCTCCATCAGTGGCTTTGGTGGGATCCCTGCTCGTCTTTGCACTTCTGTTCTGCATTCTCATAACTTCAGTTGCATATTGCCAATAACGGCCACCCCAAACTACATGACCTTACAGTTCCACACTTTTCAATCATCCTCTCTCTAGCTCTTAAAGTCAAATCCTGATTTAATTGGCCTAATTTGTCTTTTCCATCCAGTTAGGGCACAAAAGTCAGAGGTCTCTATTCAGACGGTAGATTGGCTGTCACTAACTCAGGTGAACACACCTTGGTCCAGTTGGGTGTGGCTGGGGAGGTGGAGCACTTGCTCCAGATCCTAGCTCTGCAGGCAGCAAGGCCACGTGCAGGGCCCTCCGCCCCCAGCCCCAAGCAGTGAGTGTGGGTGGGCACCAGCTCCCATGCGGCCGTGTAGTCTTCACAACTATGAACTGTAATGAATGCACCACACTGCATCAAGTGGATGTTCCATAATTTATGATCCCATTCTTCTGCTGTTAGTTTCATAGGTTAGCTCCTTTCGGTTTAGGGGCTGCTAGAAGTAAAACTATGATGAACATTTTTGCGCCTACATCTTCCTTTTCACCTGAATTATATAAAATAATCTTTAAATTACACAGAGATTACATTCTCTGAACACCTTCAGGATACAAAACATAACCTTGTATTTTTTTGTTTAAAAAGTGTGTATATTTGCTAGAGATTTATCGTAGGTAGTTATGAGCAAAATAATAGGATGTGATATCTGGGATTTGCTTCAAAACACTCTTAATTTTCTAATCATTTCCCAAAACATTAGTAGATTATAAATGTTACGTGAGATCAGTGAAATTGTAGGGTGATAGTTCTGAGGTCTCTCTGATTTTAAAAGTCACAATGTAAAAAAAAACTCAAGGTGGTTCCTGACTCCCTGGAGTTGGCACACCTGGAGGCGTGCCTGTGCAACCCTGTGGGTGCCTGTGCCTTGCAGGGGCTGAGACTTTCTCGGAGCTCCCATGGCTCCCTCCACATGCCTCTGCTTTTGCGTCCTCAGCCGGGAGTATAACTGCATCTTTGCTTGTCAGTCTCCCTCACTAGTCTGTGGGCTTTTGAGGGAGGACAGGGAGTCTCCATTTTTCAAAGCTTGGAATGCAGCGGGGCCTCAGGAAACATCTGTTGAATGAAAGACTCCCTCCCACCAAAAAAAAGTCATTTTCTTAAAAAAACATCTCCACAATCTTCTCCCTCACAGCTTCTCTTCTTCCTTGCATAGACCCTAAGATGGTCCCATTCTTTAGCCTGACTCTGAAGACCTCCTATGAGAAAGTACTACAAAGAAACTGCCTGTCAGAGACTCAAAAACCCCAAATGATCCCCTTAAAGGAGTGCCAACTGAGGATGGGGGCGCCTGGGTTCAGATCACCCAGAAGATGCCTTTGCCATCAGCTTTCCTTTTCCAGAAACAAGGTTGTTACCTTTAAACTGTTCAGTGCTTAGCTTTTTTCCAACATAACTGCTTAAGGATTTCTAAACATAAGCTTATAATTAAAAACCCATAATAACTAATCCAATTCAGAATCTCCTGTGAGCACAGCAGGTCAGCAACAAGTTTATTATTAGGCTTGCAAGGTAACAGGGTGCATGGCTAAGTGTTTGGGCCCACTTTCCTTGAGTTTCTCTCCACTGGCTTCTGCTGTCAAATGTCCCTCTGGTATTTGCAATGGTTTGCCATGGTGGGTTGGTTTGTGGGTGGGTGGGGTGGGGTGGGGGAAAAGCCAAGCAAAAGAAGGAATATGGAGTGAATGCACCCTCCCTTTAGAGCTTCATTACAGCGACTTGGGGCAGTTCACCTGATCTGTGACGGTCATTTTCTCAATGTCAATGTCATTAGCGGTCAGGATATCTTTTAGATTGGTCACTGTTTCTGGAGGGAGAGAAGGGTTTCTTCCCAAGATCCAAACATGATCCACATGAAAAAGCCAGATGATTGTGGTACAGGAGTACACAAGGGCGTAGTTCTCATAGTCGGTGGCCAGGACCCAGTATGGAGCAGAAGGCATCACTGAGGACCAAAGGAGGGCAGCATTAGGAAGGACCAAGGCAAGAGAAACCTTCATCTCTAGGACCCTGGAAGCCAGGCTCTGGGGTCCGTTTTTCTAGGTCAGGGGTTCTTAATTCTGGCTTCATGCGGGAGAATCATATGGGAACTTTGAAAAATACTAGGCCCATCTCCCCCTCCCCCTCCCTGGATTCTGCTCTAGAGGTGGTTGTTACTTTTAAAGGCTCCCCAGTGATTCTAATGTGCAGCAAGAGTTCAGAGCCATTTTGGATCCTCTGCCCCTGGTGGCAGGTTGGTCTCCAGAAGCCCACAGTGACTGGGGGGTTGGCTGGACGCCCTGGACTGACAGGCTACACTTAGCAGTAGTGCAAATGGAGGCACCACTTAGCTAAACAGAATCAAGACTGTAAGGTCAGGGGCCCCACGTTTTCTGAGTCTGTACCACTCAGCTTCCTCTAGACCCTGCCTAAGGGAGGAGGTAGGGGCTAATGTTGGTTTGTTTGTTTTTCTTCCTGCATGACCTTTGACAATCCTTCCATTCTTAATAATATGGTAAGTCAGGTGGTAACAGGTTATCAGCTCTTCCTCACAAAGGGCCTAGAGAGATTTATCAATTGACATCTGTATAGTGTGGAAAGCCCAAGATTAAAGGGGTTCTTAAAAGGAGAGATGGAGGATTTACCCTTTCCATCTGAATCCAGAAACCTCTTCTGTGAACTTGACCTCCACAGCCAAGGTGCAAGCCACGGAAAACTCATAGCCCAGCTTGTTAAAGTTAAGTGAAAGATGGACCCAAAGGGAGACAGCTGTGTGGTGACCCCATAAGAACTAAAGACCTGCACACATACGCAAGTCAGGGGTGATTTGCTTTCCTGCGTTTTAAGCATCCCACCTCCTCCGCTCAAAAGTAATCCCTCTGTTTGCCCAGTCAAACCAGACCTCAGCACTCATGAAGGGCCAAGAGAAGCTGCTGGACAAAGGAGGCGGTTTGTACACGGTCAGAGCTTGGCTGAGGGTCAAGGACCCAGCTGGTTATGAGGACATCACAAGAAGACTAGTCCAGATGGTCACCCACCAAGGTACCCTCCTCCCTCTGACTTTCTACCTGTTTATAATATGAAAACAGAAGGACACTTGGAGGATGTCTGGACAGAAGCCTGGGCCAGGCCTCAGGGCCTAGACTGAACGTTGTTTCTGACTTACTTTTCAACAGTTGGTGCCACCTGCCTGGCTCACTCATGAGAGTACATATTCATCATATATCTGCTATCTTTGAATTTCAGCTGCTTTGTATATTCCCAGATGGAGTGAGAGCTCTTCAGACCTGAGTGGTTTGGGGAAAATAGATCTTCTACCTTTTCCAGCAGCAGCAACGTCATGCCCCACTCGCACACACCCAGGCATGCACATTCTGTCTTCCTCCCACATGGCCTGGTTCTCAAGCATAAATGTACCCAGATATTTCCTCTTAGTAAAGAAAACTCCCATGGCTCTTTGTTAGAAAACTTTAACAGTCTCCTATTCCTATGGAAGGCACTTCAAACTCTCTACGATGGCGTTTGAGGCCCTCCCCAGTCTTGTCTCCCGCTCCATGTGCTCTCCCATGCTCCAGGCTTCTTTCTCTAGGCCTTTCCTCATGCCATTCCCTCCACTTGGAACATCCTTTCCCATAATCTCCCATACACTCTGCAAGACTCAATGCAAACAGCTGATCTCTTCAACCAGAATAAATCTCTTCTCTGCTTCCCCAGCCAACAGCTCCTGCCCCTGCTATAGCTCCTGTTGCAGGCTTCCTTATGAAGGTTGTGCACATAATATTTGACCTTCACTCCCATGCCCATCTCTCAATTGAGAGTCTGGAGACCTAGGTTTTAGTCCCAACTCTGCCTCTAATTAGTCCAGTGACCTTGTCTACATCACCTAGCTTTTCTGTACTTTGACTTTCTTATTTGTAGAAATAATAAGAGAAACTGATGTGTACAAGCCCTTCACAGTTTACAGAGCATGTGTTGTGTGTTATCTAGTTTATCCTACCAACACTGGGCATAGATGTGAAGTTAGTTGCCTAGAGTCGTATGTGTGGGAAGAACTGTTTTCGCCTTCTCCCAGCATTCTTATCTTGGTCTGTAAAATAAGAACTTCCTCTCTGCTCCACTCTAGGGGCTTGATCCATGGGGACACGGGGGAGGTGAGTAGTGATTCCTCTTGCAACTGGTGACGTCAGTGTCTGCCCCACAGGTGGGGAGATGGGCTCCCAAGCACTTTCGACATGAGAAAGCCTCACAGTTCTGAGCTGAATTCTCCAGTGTATCTATATTAGCAATAATACGAATATTTGGTGCTTTCTCTGTTGCCTGGGTCCATTCCACCGTTAGCCCGGAACTCAGAGGGCAAATACCTGTGATTAAATATTTCACAAGAACCCCAACAATGTGGCTGGAAAGCAGCAGAGCCAAGACTCAAACTTACCTCCACTCTTGTCCTCCCTTGCCTCCAAGCTTTTGCCCATGTTAGTTGTTCTGCTAATAACTACTGATTTTTCAGGCCTCAGTTTCCTCTGGGAAACAAGCCTGTATTGGGTCTCCTCCAGCACATGCACAATGCACTCCAATCCGTGCTTCCTCTATAGAAACACCTACTGTAGTTTTATGGTAAATTGCCTGGGTACTTGTCAGTATCTGCACTGGGATGTAAGCTCCTCAGGGACAAGGGCCAGTGCTGTCTTGCTCACGGTGCATCTCCAGCATCCAGCCCAGTGCCTGGCATGTAGCAGGTGATCCACAAATCATTATGTATTGATCGTTATAGGATGATGCTCAGATGCTCCAACCCAGGGCTCTGGCCTTCAGTTTTCATATCTCCTGTCCCTGAAACCTCCTGAGAGAAGTGGATACTTACACCAGAAAAACTTAACTCCCAGCTTGGCTGGCTCCGTGAGGTTGTCCTGGGTCACTTCACCTTCAATTTGATTCACGGTTCCATCAGATCTGCAATGAGTAAAAAAAAAATCTGAACTCACTGAAAGTCAAAAATCAAGGAAAGGCAAAATTTTTAACACTAAGGACCATGGTAGCCCAACATTGTGATTTCTGGTTCGAGAGGCTCTCAAAGGCTGGCTAGACCCTGGTTCCATTCCCTCCCCTTTCCTTTGTGACTGTCTCTGAGATCAAGGGAGGAAGAGAGCCTCGGGGTGAGAAGAAGCAACAATTGCAACGTTTCAGGACTGGATAATACGTGAGGCCCTTGTACTTCAACACTGTGTTTTGGACTGTATGCAATGGGCTGCAAGGCCATTTCCTGTTCCCAGGCTCCAAATCAAGAGAGACTAAAAGAGGAGGGAAAAACAAACAAACAAAACAACCCAATACACTAAGATGATTTACTTCTTTAAAAATGGGAATGGGCCAAAGGAAAAGTAAGGACTGACTTGATTACTGAAAATAATGTCAAACACGGAGTCTGGAGATCTGCAAGCTTTTCTCCTCTTTGGTCCTCAGTGATATCATGTGACATCATCTGTCCCACAAAGGGTTCGTATGCCTGAGCTCTGACACCTCTTCCAGTTCAGCAAACTTCTGAAATCTTCCATGGGAGATTTCGATGTAGGCCAGGTAAAAGCAGGCAGTGATGGAACATTCACCTCATTTCAGTGATTCCCAGGGGCATCCAGCTCTCAGAGACATTAAATGTGAAGAAATGTGCATTTTACAAGTAATGCCACCTTATACTTATAATGAGCAGTGTCGTTTCTTTCTTAGTGGTATATAAAATAGTAGGGTGTCTTAAAAGTGATGGTCTTAGATTGGATGAAATGCTTTCACTCTTTTGATGGGAGCTAGCCCCATTTTGCGATAACTCCCAATGACGCCATGGACCTGGAGGAGACAGGAAAGGCCTGGGGATGGAGGCAGTGAAGGAGGGTGCTCAGGCATCAGGGTGCTCCTCCAAGTAGGCCGACAGAGGAGCTGCCTGTTCATAAGTCCTCAAGGGGCAGACAAACTAAAATTAGAGCAATAATGTGTGTCAGAAAGTCAATAGGCTGTGGTTAGTGGTGACAGATGTCCTAGAAACCAGACAATAAGTAACAGGTATGAGAGGGTGTGGAATGTTCTTTGATGCTCCTGGATATTGCATTTTCTGTTTATCATCATGTAGGGCTGGAGGCTGTGCTCTGCTCTCTCACCTGGAACTCAGCCAGCCAGGGAAGATGGTCCATTTCTATCTGCATCCAGCTGCTTAGCAACAAACCAGTCTCTTCCAAAAGACTTTTCCCCTTTTCACCATCATTTTCATTTTGCACCAGAACAGTTTTCAAAACACCAGTCTCTGATCATAAACTCACAATTTGTTCATGGGAAAAATGCATTTGTATTTTCAAGGGTAGCAGCAGATTAACAATAATAGGCAATATTTATTAAATTATTACTACATGCCAAACACTGTTCTAAGTGCTTTACATGTGTTACCTCATTTAATGCTCAAACACCTTATGGAGGGAGGTTCTACTATTATTGCCATTTCACAGAGGAGGAAACTGAGACCTAGAAAATTATCATAACTAAACTAAGATCACATTGTTAGTAAGTGATAGAACCAGGATTCGAAACCAGACAGTCTAATTTCAAAGCCTGAGCCCTTCTGCTCCCAACCTTGTGCCAGCTGCCTTGGTCCTCAACTTCTCTGACACTGTCTGAGAGTACTCTGCTCAGACTCCCTGCCGTGCCATCCGCTCACTTGGCTGTACTCCTGGGAGGAGAAACTATACCATTTTCCTGAACTAACAACCTTTCTCCGTGTGTCCTTGTGTCTTAAATAAGTGTGACCCTAGAGGCAGAGTGACCTAATGCTTAGGATGCAGTTAAAGAAGGCTCTTGGCCAACTCCGAAGGAGTGGTGGGGGAATCTCTTGGGTTTTGGGGTCTGTGTCATCGTCTTACTCTTGGTCTTAGAATAGGACAAAATATTTGAAATGAAGTCATTGCGACTTTGGAGCCTATAAAATTCCTGTGAGATCTTCTGGGTGTCTGCATCTCAATTCCTGTAGCCCTTCCTGGGCTCTGAAATGAGCTGGAATTTTCTTTAGTAGCCCTCAAGATTCTTATTTTGTTTCTTTGGTTTATGCAGGGTCGGGGAGTCAACCCACTGTGTTTTGGCTAATGGAAGCTTAGCGGATAATAGGATGGCCACAGAAAGCTTCTCTGAGCTGAATGACTTCCAGACTGGGTTGTAGTCATTTTCCTGAAGTTGAACACAGTTCTCAAATCCTGGAACAGAAGGACAACCCTTCATTCCTTTCCTTTCTTTCAACTGTCTTCTGTTCTCTTCCCCATTTCACTTAGCCCTGGTTTGAATCTCAACTTCATTATTTATAAGCTGTGTGACCCTTGGGCAAATTACTTTACCTCTTTGTATTCCATTTCCTCATCCATAAAAATGGGGTTAGTAATAGTACCTACCTCAGGGCTGCTATGGGGATTAAATGCATATACTCATTTACATCCACATACATACATGTACACACATGTATATATACATACACATACAGAATAGTGCCTTGCATATAGGAAGTGCTTAATAAATATTAGTTGCTGTTGTTTATTGTTGCTCTTATATTTGTTGATGGAAGGTGGGTAGGAGTTCTTCCTGGGGATCTTTTTAAATTTAGGTTTGCTTTCCAAAGTGTGAATTTTTGCATCAAAAATCAATCTGTTGGAAGCCCTCAGTAATAGAAAAGTACACTTTGATATGCTATTCTGTTCACATAACCTAGAATGTGACTATGTATGTATTTGATTCTTGCTTAATAAGAAAAGGAGTGTTCTAATAGTTAAAGCTGTTTGGAGACAGGATAAACTGTCATGGAAGGTGATGAGCTCCCACTCCCTGGAAGTGTTCAAGCAAAGCTGGATGCCCTCTGTCAGTCTTTGATATAGAACAGGCTGCTTTCTTGGTTTGGAGGTCAGAAAAGAGTGTCCCCAATGTCCTTCGCTACCAGAGTATCTATTTTGCAATGAGAGCAGGAGCCCTGCAGTTTGTGTCACCGTTGAGTCCCCAGTGCCTCTCACAGGGTCTGGTACACAATAGGAGCTCAGCAAGTGGTCATGGAAATGAACGAGTGACTTCTAGTCCCCACTGTACTGCTTGCCAAAAGCTCTCATCTCAGGACCTGTTGTGAGCAGGTAGTCCAGACCCAACAATGACTGTGTCCTCCCTGACCCGGACTGCAAGGACACCCAGGCATCCCAGGACAGCTCTCTGCAGGGCTGGCTCCAGGAGGCATGGTGCCTTTGAAACCACAGCCACTCACCTCAACTCCTTGTTTATCACTTTGACATTTCCGTTTTCCATTAGCGAGTAGTTGGCTTGGATACACTTTCCCTTCTCAAAGCTCACGGGGATCTTCTCAATTTCATACCATCTTCCAAGATACTGCAGAGACAATGACAAGCAGAGCAAACCCTGTGGCCCTCTGGAGACCAGCAAACTCTTCCCCATTGTTGTCTTTCAGAACAGAGCCCTTTCCTGGGGAAACCAGGCAAAATGGGCTGCATTGTTCCCAGCAGCGACTGAACAAGATATTGATTCAATTGAGAATAAGCGAATTGAAGGTGTGGGCATTGGTTGAATGCCACATTCTATTCCGAAAGTGCTCTTTATTTAGATATGCTCTCAGTGTCCCCTTCAGCCAAAATCTAGGTGAAATTCTAAATTCTGTCAAAGTAAGGGATTGGTCTAGATGATGTAAAGTGCCTGCCTTCTCAAACATTTTATGATTCTACAAGGCAACTGAATTGTGTGCAAAGTCAGATATGTGCACTGTGAGGAGCTGGGACTCCAGAGTTGGTTGAATTCTCCTCACGTGACCCCACACAGGGAGTTGGTCACAAAGGCTTTTGGCAAGTGATGAGGATTTAGAAGACCCGTGTCACTCTTCCACTGGGGATTGCTCTGAGTTTGTAACTTCGGTGTACAGAGTCAATTCTAAAGGAAGTGTGCCACCATGTGGGTGAGGACAGGGGAAGACAGGCACCCTCATGCTTCCACACATTGCCTTGCAAAAAGACTGCACCAATTTACAATCTTCATGGAGGGCAATTTGGCAATATCTAGCAAAACTAAAAATACATATCCTCTGGCCCAGCAATTTCACTTCTGGGAATGTATCTTCCTGATAATAAATAATGATGTATGTATAAGGCTATTCGTTGCAGTACTATTTGTAATAATAAAAGACAGGAAACAGCCTAAGTGAGCAACAGAGTAAATAAATGATGGCACATCAATATAATGGAATGTTATACAGCCTCTTTTTAAAGGAGTGATGTGCAATTATCTCCAAGATACATTTAATGGAAAAACAGCCAGGTGCAAAATAGTGTATATATTAAGTTACCTTTTATGTAAAAATGAGGGGAAAGGTTATTATGTTAGTTTTCTATTGTTAACAAATTACCACGAGCTTAAAACACAAATTTATGGGCGCTATACAACAGAAGTCTGACACGGGTCTCACTAGGCTAAAATCAAGGTGTTGGCAGGGCTATGTTCCTTTCTAGAGGCTCTAGAGGCCACCTGCATTCCTTGGTTGGTGAGCCCTTCCCTCCATCTTTAAAACCAGCAAAAGCAGCTCAAATCCTTCTCTCATTGCATCTCTGACTCTTGTTCCATCATCATACTGCTCTGACCACAGCTGGGAAAGGTGCTCTGCTCTTAAGGATTTATATTAGATGGGGCCACCTGGATAATGTAGGCTAATCTTGCCATCTCAAAGTCCTTAACTTTAATCATATCTGCAAAATTCCTTTTTCCACGTGAAGTAACATATTCACAGGTTCCAGGGATTAGGGTGTGGACATCATTCTGCCTACCACAGTTATGTAGGTATCTGTTGGTATATGTATACAGTATCTCCCAAAAGATACACAATAAACTGTTTTTACTGGTTGCTACCAGAGAGGGACACTGAGGCTGGGGTTCAGGGGTGGGAGGGAAATTTTTCACTGTATGTTCTTTGTACTTTTAGAATTTTGAATCATGTGAATATATTTACCTAGTCAAAGTATTAATTTAAATTATTTTAGAAATTTAAAAATGTATTACTCAACAGAATAAAGTCAAAGAGATGTACTCACCTTCAAAAAGTCAGAATTTCTGACCACAACGGTATGAAACTAGAAATCAACTATAGGAAGAAAATCAGAAAAGCCACAAATACGTGGAGATTAAACAAAATGCTACTGAACAACGATTGGGTCAATGAAGAAATCAAAGGAGAAATCAAAAAATATCTGGAGACAAATGCAAATGAAAACACAACATGCCAGAATTTATGGGATACAGCAAAAGCAGTTCTAAGAGGGAAGTTTATAGCAATACAGGCCTAGCTCAACAAACAAGAAAAATCTCAAATAAACAATCTAACAATGCACCTAAAGGAACTGGAAAAAGAAGAACAAACAAAGCCCAAAATCAGCAGAAGAAGGGAAATAATAAAAATCAGAGCAGAAATAAATGAAATAGAGACTAAAAAAATAGAAAAATTAATAAAACCAAGAGCTGGTTCTTTAAAAAGATAAACAAAATTGACAAACCTTTAGCTAGACTCACTAAGAAAAAAAGAGAGAAGGCACAAATAAGTAAAATCAGAAATGAAAGAGGAGAAATTACAACAGACACCTCAGAAATACAAAAGATTATAAGAGAATACTATGAAAAGCTATATGCCAACCAATTCGACAATCTGGAAGAAATGGATAAAGTCTTAGAATCATACAATCTTCCAAAACTGGATCAAGAAGAAGTAGAGAATTTGAATAGACCAATCACCAATAAGGATATTGAAATAGTAATCAAAAACCTCCCCAAAAATAAAAGTCCAGGACCAGATGGCTTCCCTGGTGAATTCTACCAAACATTCAAAGAAGACTTAATACCTATCCTTGTCAAAGTCTTCCAAAAAATTGAGGATGGGGGGAAGCTCCCTAACTCATTCTACGAAGCCAACATTACCCTGATACCAAAACCAGACAACGACAACACCAAAAAAAGAAAATTACAGGCCAATATCACTGATGAACATTGATGCAAAATCCTCAACAAAATACTAGCAAATCGCATACAACAATACATTAAAAAGATTATACATCATGATCAAGAGTGATTTATTCCAGGTATGCAGGGATGGTTCAACATTCGCAAATCAATCAACGTAATACATAATATTAATAAAATGAAGAATAAAAATCACATGATCATCTCAATAGATGCAGAGAAAGCATTTGACAAGATACAGCATCCATTTATGATAAAAACTCTGAAGAAAATGGGTATAGAAGGAAAGTACCTCAACATAATAAAGGCCATATATGAGAAACCCACAGCTAATATCATCCTCAATGGTGAAAAACTGAAAGCTATCCCTCTAAGAACAGGAACCAGACAAGGATGCCCACTCTCACCACTCCTATTTAACATAGTACTGGAAGTCCTAGCCAGAGCAATCAGGCATGAAAAAGAAATAAAAGGAATCCAAATTGGAAAGGAAGAGGTGAAACTGTCACTATTTGCAGATGACATGATTTTATATATAGAAAACCCTAAAGAATCCACCAAAAAACTTTTAGAAGTAATAAACGAATACAGTAAAGTTGCAGGATACAAAATCAACATACAAAATCAGTTGCATTTCTATACACTAACAACGAAGTACCAGAAAGAGAAATTAAGAATACAATCCCATTTACAATTGCAACAAAAAGAATAAAATACCTAGGAATAAACTTAACCAAAGAGGTGAAAGATCTGTACACTGAAAACTATAAAACATTGCTGAAAGAAATTGAAGAAGACACAAAGAAATGGAAAGATATTCCCTGCTCTTGGTTTGGAAGAATTAACATAGTTAAGATGTCCATACTTCCTAAAGCAATCTATAGATTCAATGCAATCCCTATCGAAGTTCCAACAACATTTTTCACAGAAATAGAACAAAGAATCCTAAAATTTATATGGAAGAACAAAAGACCCCAAATAGCTAAAGGAATCCTGAGAAAAAAGAACAAAGCTGGAGGTAACACACTCCCTGATTTCAAAATATACTACAAAGCTATAATAACCAAAACAGCATGGTACTGGCACAAAAACAGACAAACAGATCAATGGAATGGAATCGAAAGCCCAGAAATAAACCCACACATCTATGGACAGCTGATCTTCGTCAGAGGAGCCAAGAACATACAATAGAGAAAAGAAGGTCTCTTCAACAAATGGTGTTGGGAAAACTGGATAGCCACGTGCAAAAAAATGAAAGTAGACCCTTACCTTACACCATACACAAAAGTTAACTCAAAATGGATTAAAGACTTGAATGTAAGACCTAAAACTATGAAACTTCTAGAAGAAAACGTACGCAGTACTCTCTTTGACATCGGTCTTAGCAACATATTTTCAAGCACCATGTCTGACCGGGCAAGAGAAACAATAGAAAAAATAAACAAATGGGACTACATCAAACTAAAAAGCTTCTGCACAGCAAAGGAAACCATCAACAAAACAAAAAGACAACCTAACAATTGGGAGAAGATATTTGCAAACCATACATCTGATAAGGGGTTAATCTCCAAAATATACAAAGAACTCATACATCTCAACAACAAAAAAACTAACAACCCAATTAAAAAATGGGCAAAAGACCTGAACAGACATTTCTCCAAAGAAGATATACAGATGGCCAACAGACACATGAAAAGATGTTCAAAATCATTAACTATCAGGGAAACGCTAATCCAAACTACAATGAGATATCACCTCACGCCCGTCAGAATGGCTATAATTAATAGGACAGGAAACAACATATGTTGGAGAGGATGTGGAGAGAAGGGAACTCTCATACACTGCTGGTGGGAGTGCAAACTGGTGCAGCCACTATGGAAAACAGTATGGAGATTCCTCAAAAAATCAAGGATAGAACTACCATATGATCCAGCTATTCCACTGCTGGGTATTTATCCAAAGAACTTGAAAACACCAATGAGTAAAGATACATGCACCCCTGTGTTCATTGCAGCGTTATTCACAATAGCCAAGACTTGGAAGCAACCTAAGCGCCCATCAAGGGACGAATGGATAAAGAAGATGTGGTATATATACACAATGGAATACTACTCAGCCATAAGAAATGATGAAATCCAGCCATTTGTGACAACATGGATGGACATTGAGGGTATTATGCAAAGTGAAATAAGTCAGAGGGAGAAGGTCAAATACCATATGATTTCCCTCATTAAGTAGTAGATAATAACAACAACAAACAAACACACAGTGACAGAGATTGGATTGGTGGTTACCAGAGGGGAAGTGGGGAGGGAGGAGGGTGAAAGGGATAATTTGACACATGTGTGTGGTGATGGGTTGTAATTAGTATTTGGGTGGTGAACATGATGCAATCTATGCAGAAATAGAAGTATAATGATGTACACCTGAAACTTATACAATGTTATAAACCAATGTTACTGCAATAAACAAAAAATTAAAAAAATAAAAATAAATAAAAATAATAATGAATAAAAGAACCTCTTCAAAAAAAAAAAGTCAGAATTTGAAATGAGAGTATATTGCAAATAGGTCACAGTGTTGCTTTGGTCACATGGTTCTCTGCTCAAATATATGTCCACATTTATGACATAAATTTTCCACTCATTTATTAAAATACACCTTTCAAATAACCCCAATGAACCTCACATTTATTTAAAGCACCAGGAATAAGGTTAAAGGTCAACTAGTTTCACAGACATCCTCAGAACAAGCTTCATTATTTATATAGGGCATTTAAAAGAGTTGTATTGTTGTTAAGGTGACTTTAGTGTCCACAGTTAAAACTGAGGAAGCATAATTTTCCAGAAAAGAGGAAACTCAGAGGTGGAAGATTGATTTTCATGTTATGCTCCCTCATGATCTCATATTATTTTTGTGAAGGCCTTTTCATCTTTTTGAGTCTCAATGTCTCTATCTAAGTAAGGAGAATGCAATGTTTAACAAGAATCCTGGAAAAGAAGAGGTAAAGCTATCTCTGTTTGCAGATGACATGATTTTGTATATAGGAAATCCTAAGGAATACACACACACACACACACACACACACACACACTATTAGAACTAATAAATGAATTCAACAAGGGTAAAGGATATAAGATCAATATACAGAAACCAAATGTATTTCTATACTTACAGTGAACAATCTGCAAATGAAATCAAGAAAATTCCATTTACAATAGCATCAAAAGAATAAAATACTTGAGTAATTTTTTTTTAATAATTTTATTTATTTACTTTTTTCCCCCAAAGCCCCAGTAGCTAGTTGTATGTCATAGCTGCACGTCCTTCTAGTTGCTGTACGTGCGACAGGGCCTCAGCATGGCTGGTGAAGCGGTGCGTCGGTGCGCGCCTGGGATCCAAAACCAGGCCGCCAGCAGCAGAGCGCGCGCACTTAACCGCTAAGCCACAGGCCGGCCCCCTTAAGAGTAAATTTAACTGAAGAAATGCTGAACTTGTATTCTGAAAACTATAAAACATTGTTGAAAGAAATTAAAGAATATCTAAGCAAGTGAAAAGATACCCTATGTTCATGGATTAGAGGACTTAAAATTGTTAAGATGGCAATGCTCCCCAAATTAATCTACAGATTCAATGCAATCTCTATCAAAACCCCAAATGGCTTCTTTGCAGAAATTGATAAACTGATCCTAAAATTCATATGGAAATGCAAAGGACCCAGAATAGCCAGAAGAACAAAGTTGGAGGACTCATATGTTCTGATTTTAAGACTTACTATAGGGCCAGCCCCGTGGCTTAGCAGTTAAGTGCGCGCGCTTCGCTGCTGGCGGCCTGGGTTTGGATCCCGGGCGTGCACTGATGCACCGCTTCTCCGGCCATGCTGAGGCCACGTCCCACATACAGCAACTAGAAGGATGTGCAGCTATGACATACAACTATCTACTGGGGCTTTGGGGGAAAAAATAAATAAATAAAAATTAAAAAAAAAGAAAAAAAATCTTACTATAAAGCTATAGTAATCAAGACTGTATAATACTGGCATAAGGACAGACATATTAAATCAATAGAATAGAATTGAGAGTTCAAAAAATATACTCTTACATATATGGTCAATTGATTTTTGTCAAGGATGCCAAGACTATTCAATGGAAAAAGAATATTCTCCTCAATAAATAGTTCTGGGACAACTGGATACTTACATGCAAAGGAATGATGTTGGTCCCCTACATCATACTATATACAAAATTTAACTTAAAATGGATCAAAGCTTAAATGTAAGAACTAAAACTACAAAATTCTTAGAAGAAAATGCGAAAGTAAATCTTCATAACCTTGGATTAGGCGATGGTGTTTTAGATACGATACCAAAAGCACAAGCACAAAAAGAAAAAATAAATAAATTGGACTTCATTAATATTAAAAACTTTTGTGCTTCAAAGGACACATCAATAAAGTGAAAAGACAATCCACAGAATGGAAGAAAATATTTGCAAATCAGATATCTGATAAGGGACTTGTAAAATGTATAAAGAACTCATTTCTCAATAATTAAAACATAAATAACCCAGTTAAAAAATGGGCAAAAGACGTGAATAGACATTTCTCCAAAGAAGATAGACAAATGGCCAAGTGCCAAGTGCCAATCAGCACATGAAAAGATGTTTAATGTCATCAGCCATTAGAGAGATGCAAATAAAAATACAGTGAGATACCAATTCATATCCACCAAAAATGGCTATAATGAAAAAGGATGACAATAACAAGTGTGGGCAAAGATTTGGAGAAATTGGAATTATACACTGCTGGTGGGAAAGTAAAATGGTGCAGCTCTTTTGGAAAATAGTCTGGCAGTTTCTCAAAAGGAGAAACCATATGATTTAGCAATTGTACCAGGAGAACTGAAAATATATGTTCACAAAAAACCCTACAAAAAATTCAAACACACAAACAAAAAAACCTTGTACATCCATCAATGCAAATAGCAATCAAAAAGTGTAAACAACCCAAATGATGAACAGATAAATAAAATGTGGCATAATCCATACAGTAGAACATTATTCGGCAGTGAAAAGGAATGACGTACAGATACATACGACAACACGGATGAACCTTGAAAACATCACGTGGAGTAAAAGGAGTCAGTCACAAAAGATCACATGTTGTATGATTCCATTTCTATGACATGTCCAGAATAGGCAAATTCAGAGACAGAAAATAGATTATTGGTTGCCTGGGGCAGGGAGGGTTGGGGACAAATGGGGAGTGACTGTTAATGGGTATAGGGTTTCTTCGTAGGATGATGAAACTGTTCTAAAATTGATAGTGGTGATGATTTCATAACTCTATGAATATACTAAAAACCACTGAAAGCAAAAACCACTTTAAACCACTTTTAAAAGTGAAAGCGAATTATACAGTATATGAATTATATCTCAATACAACTATTATTTTAAACATCCTGCTTTATTTCTCAAAGGACTTTTGTAAATACAGATCAATTATAATTTCCAAAGTGTTTCTGGATTTTTACCCAAAAACTGGAACATAACTCAAATTCTCTGGGTTTTTTTTTGTAAAGCCCCCTGTGGACTACTAGGGTTACCTGAATAAAGTAATCAGCCCTTAATAATTAATGGAGTAAGTCAATGTAAACTTCAGTGTACTATATCTCGCCTTCCTACCTCCCCTGTGTGAGCTCTCTACTGATGTTGCTCCGTCCCCACCCACTTCAGGCTTTGCGCTCTCTCCCATCACACCTCTACCTAACCCATCCCCTGTGAGGTCCAAATGCTCATTCACACTGAGGTGTGAGTGACTGATAACAACTTGAAGGTTACTCAAACAAGTGTGTTGCTTCCTAAATGAGATCCAAACCTTCTACTAAGAAGAAGATGTCTTAACAAGGGGATTCTAGGCATGAGTTAGCAGCAATTGGAGCCTCTGAGTTATGTCATCCAATAGCTGCCTCTTCCTGCTGTTCCCTCCCCACCAGCCATACATACGTACAGTAAAGATGCACCTGATCCCAGGAAGAAAAGCCATATAAGGCGGGGGGCTGGTTATATGGCTATATTTTGAGGGCGGGTAACAAGAAATCCCCGTGGGGAGTTCTGTCCTCTCCTAGGCCCTCTTTGAGTGACTCTTGGGTGTCCTGCACTACTGGGAAGCCTAGTTTTGAAGCCCACTCTGCATTTATTAGCTGTGTGACCTGGGTAGGCCGTAAGCTCTCTGACATTCAGCCTCTCCATCTGTAGAATGGGGATAATAGGACTGCAGGAGCTGCTGTTGATGCCCTGTCCCACATCCTCTCAGCCCACCTCTGAGGTCACCTCAGCCACAGTGGACAGTTCCCATACACGCTACCAGCTTCCCCCTTGAGCCCCTGCATCTCCTTCTCTGCCAGACGGCTTTACCAGGGCCACGAGAGCTCCCACGGCCCACCTACATCCGTCTGTGGGACAACCTGAGGCACCTTCTACACGTTTCCTCAGAGGATCCCCAGCAGGATTGAACCCCGCTGTTCACAGAGTAACCTGCTCATGGACAAACGTTTTGTTGCTTTTCTGCCCTTTCTCTCTCAGTTTCCCTACATGCCCACTCGTGCTTCCTGGGATCTTCCAAAAACTCTCTGCTCCTAGTTCTTGTCTCAGAGTCTGCTATGGGGGAACCCTAAATAAGATAAGTACCCCAAGGCTTGCTGTGGCCATCAAAGCAGAATAATAAAACCAAACCTTGTAGAATGCTTATTCAAACAGGAGACAGCAAAACAAGGGGAGTTGAGCCTTTTACCACACCTTAGTCACGTCAAAATTCTCCTGCACTGGAGGAGTGGGGCATCTCCCGAGGTGGAACGCCTGTCCCTCAGCCGCTCCGAAGAGGCCAGCCAGCGCGGGAAGCAGCAGCAGCGCCGTCACCATCGTGGGGCTGGGTGGCTGTCGATGGAACCTGGAGCGGGGGAAACAAAGCCGCTGGAGTCGTTCTGAGCCTTCCGAGGACACGCAGTGACCAGAGAGAGATTTCCGGGCTGGCCATCAGTGGGCAGGCCTCCTACTCAGTCTGTCTGACCGCTCATCCTACGGTGCCACCTGAAGTGTCAGCAGCCCTGTGAGGCCTTCCTCCCTGTGAGCCGCTCTCAGAACCTTTTGTACCTCCATTTGGAGCACAGTCTACCTGGTAATAGTTTGTTGTATTTATTTTGCAACCCCCTTCCCTAATTATGCATTTTTCAAGGATGGGCACCGTGTCCGTTCTCCTTGGACTCACTCACAGAACCTCATGGTGTCAGGCGCAGTGGATACTTGTGGAATGAAGAGAAACAATGTGGAAGGGGGGCTGGGCAAAGGAAAAGATTGAAACCGTGAAGTGAACCATGAGAGAGAGAAAAAACGAAAACAAACCATGCATAACATTTAGCACCTTATGAGATTCATTAGAGAAATGGCTCCTTGAGCTTCCTCCCACCCCCGCCCCATCTTGCTTGGCTGTTTGCTAACCCGGGAGTAGGCCCGGAGGCCTTAACAGAGAGCAGCGTGCTGGGGACCCCAGGTCACCCTGCCCAGGTTTGAATTCTGGCTCTGCACATCCTGAGTATAAGTGTGCGATTGATGCTTCAGTTTCTGTGTTTATGAAGTGGGAATAACAATCATACCAACCTCATGAAGTTTCAAGAGAATTAAATGAGATAATATAGAAAGAGCATTTAGGGGGCTGGCCCCGTGGCTTAGTGGTTAAGTGCGCGCGCTCCGCTACTGGCAGCCCGGGTTGGGATCCCAGGCGCGCACCAACGCACCGCTTCTCCGGTCATGCTGAGGCCGCGTCCCACATATAGCAACTAGAAGGATATGCAATTATGACATACAACTATCTACTGGGGCTTTGGGGAAAAAAGGAGGAGGATTGGCAATAGATGTTAGCTCAGGGCCGGCCTTCCTCAGCAAAAAGAGGAGGATTGGCATGGATGTTAGCTCAGGGCTGATCTTCCTCACAAAAAAAAAAAAAAAAAGAAAAGAAAAGACAGAAAAAAAAAAAGCATTTGGAACAGTGTCTGACACAGAGAGAATGCTCAATACATGCTAGTTATTGTTACTATGAAAAGCCAAAACAAATTATTGTTTCCTGAATTTCTTTCGTTGGACATTCTATTGGGGGTATTTTCCATAGATGGCGTGCGTTAACCAGAGAAGGACTGGCCGCTGACGTGTAACTGTGCAACAAGCATTTCAGCCCAGCGGCCTTGGCAGCTGAAGCTGCTTTGAGGAGGGGCAGAGGGCAGGAGTGGGAGGCTGCAGCGCTGTTGGCAGGGTACGAGCAGCCTGGGCAGCTCCCTGCTTGTTTCACTGACTTGTTTTCAGTCTTCCTTGTGACTCCTTGCCTGTAGTTGCACAAGAGCTATTTCCAGCTCTTTGCCTTCCTCCCTGGGATGAAGAGCAGTGAATCAACGCAAGCAAAATGTTCTCAGATATGAGCATTTAAAAGGATGTGTCATAATAGGAATAATTATAACCACTTTATTATGAGTCTCTAAACCTCCAAATAACCTGTAATAATCAATAGCTTTTCTTCTGGAGGTTTCTTCTGGTTTTCAAAAGAATGGTTACATAATGAGTAAAAGTTGCCAGCTGGAATGGGGGATGGGAGGTGGAGGGGTGGGGAAGGTGGTGGGGTGGATGGTGGGGTAAGGGTGGTCGCTGAGCCCCCCTTGAGCAAGTCTTCGGTGGGACCACCTTCCTTAGTCTTTAAGGCTCCGTTTCCCATCAGCCCCTACCACCATGTAAACAACACTGTCTTTCAACCTTTCAGTGGATGATGGATTTGCAGAAACCCAGCCTAAACCCACAAAAATTTGCATCCATTTCCAAGAGCTTCTTAGAACCACTAGAGCTCTATTCTTGGCCCCCAGGATGCTCCAAGCCCAGGGCCTTGCCCAGAAGATCTAACCTCAAAGGATGGCCACACATTATGCACATTCTACAGGGCCCCCCAAACTGGACAAGACCTTACAGGTCATTTATCCAATTTCTCCCCTCAGGCGTACCAATGGGGAAGCTGGGGCCCAGAGTGGGGCAGAGAGCTGGGACTAGGGCCCCATCTCCAGCTCTCCATTCTGCAGCGCCCCTAAGCCATGCTTCCTTCTGCAGACTACCTTTGGTGGCTTTCAATAAACACCTACCTCTGTAACCTGATGAGTCTCACTTCACCATGTGACAGTTACACCAAAAGTCGGTTCCATGTCTTATTCTGACAACTATCTTATTACAGAATGTTCTAATGTGGGCTGAAACCTTGTTCTTTAGCTCTGTAGGAGGATTTCAGAGCAAGGCTAATTCCCCTTGATTGCATCTCTTCCAAAGATGACTCTTTATTGCACTAGTTTTATTCCTATAGTTAAAACTTTTTGTGAGAGAAAGGGTTGATAGCATCCATGACTTTTTTCAGTGCCTCTTCCATTCTAATTCACCCAACACTTATTGAGCACATTCTGGGGGTAAATCACATTATCAACGTATACCTATGAACTTGGCTATACATGACATATATTTTTGCATCTTCTTCTAACACTAGTGGGAAGCTTGTCCTAAGGAGGAGAGTTGAAATACTTAAAAAAAAAAATATGATTTAAATATTATTTTAACTGAATATTAAATAATTTAGAAGTAATGCTATTAAGGTTACAGTGCATCCTGGGCCAGCACTGACTCTTTAAGTCGCTGCTCACTCTCATTGAACTTTTCCATGGAGAAACCCTGGCCTCACCATTTCACGTGTGCTATGCACTGAATACCGAGTCTCCACCACACCCTATCTGGAAGGGACCTGGATGACATTCTCGTGGTACTCAATGAGGTTAATTTGCCCAGGTTACTTCCTGGTAAGCTGTGAAGCCAGAGCTTACGCCCAACTCCTAAGAGCCCGAGCTCTTAACTAAGCCTGGATGTTAGACCTTGTCCGTGATCTCAAGGGGCTGCAGAACATTAGGAACTAGATTTTTAGATTTCACGTGGCAAAATAAAACACATTTCCACAACACATTTGGTCCTAAAAACCCATTTAGCTATTAAATCTAACAAGAAAACATATCTTTTGAAGAAAATATTTTTGTGCTGTATTGTTAAATTCATTTTCTATTCACAAAATTAATTCCAGTTCACTTTTCAGTTAATTTTATTGTAGTGCACAGTCGGATACCAACTCCCTGAGAATTCAACTAGTACATTTTTGGTATATGGAAAATTTTCTCACTGTGTCATATAGTATAGAGGGGGTGCATAGTGCAAGCAGAAGACTTTGAGGGGAGTCAGCATCGGGTTGGCACCCCAGCTCTGACATTTGTTGGCAGTGTTAGGCCTGTTGCACAGGATATCGGAACCTCAGTTTCCTCACCTGAAAAATGGCACTAATAATATGTACCTTGTAAGGTTGTCTGAGGAAAAATGAGACCAAGTCAGCAGAGCTACTGGCACAAGCCCTCAGTTGTGTTAGTTATTATTTTTAGCTGAAAAAGGGCAACCGAAAGTCAAGACGGTCTCTATTTTAAGCATTATTTATCATAAATGAAAATTAGAAATACAGTACATACCGTTTTTATCAAGACGAAGGCAGTTTCCACATGCAAAACCGTCCGATTTGAGATGCCTTGTCTTGGAGACTGGCTTCTCCCGAGCTATTTTATAAGCTTCATCTGGTCACTGATGTTCAATTTTAATGCATGCCACACCCCCTACAGTTCAGGAAGGCTGGCCTAAAATCTCAGCTCTGTATGAAACACAAAGATGGGATGTTATGTCCAACCTCCCCCCCGAATTTCCTTCACAGCTGCTCCCTGAAGAAGAAACAATGAGATATTGTTTGTGTGTCTGTGAGAAAGACAAAGTGTATTTTACTGGAAACATCTTTTTTGCTATGTGGCTTTTCTAATTTAATTTTCTCAGTCAGATGCACTTTTAAGTTCCAGTAAGATGAGTTGCAACATGTTTTCAAACATCTGGTATTTATTTTTCATTTTTGGGTAAATGAAAAGTCAACAATCCTGTTTCCCAAAATGGAGCATGAATTCCACCCTGTGTGGTCCCTGGCCCGGAATGGGGCTCGGGCAACAGAGCGAAGGTTAGGAGCTAGAGCTGGCTTTCTGTGTGATCCTGGGCAAGCCACCCGCTTCTCTGAGCCTCTTTGTGAAGTAGAGACTGTCATTTCTGTCTCCACCAGGGCTGGGTGTCTAGGGGAGATGCCAGTTCTGTAATAGTTGGGGCTAAAAGCTGCTAAAGATGTCCTCTGCAGCTCCTCTGTCTGTACCTTTTATGATCCTCCCAGCTACATATTCTAGGCAGCCAGTTACTGCTTGGGGTAAGGGTGCGGGTGTGCAGATTTAAGCCCAGGGGCACTTTCGGTTGGACCTCATCTCTCTCTGTGGAATGAACAGCTTTGACTCTTATGAATTGGATTCTGTGTCTTTGTGATAGGTGGGAGGTATTTTTAGTGGCATATAGGTAAGAGAGTACCCTTGTAGTAGACTTAGATTCCTAAATAAAATTCTTTCTCAACTTTGTAAGCAATAGAAATTTACAGTACTAGGTCTTCTAAACATTAAAAAAACAACAATAATAGAGTGAATCCTTAATGTATCAAATTTCGAGAGCGCTTTCTTTGGGATGTTCCTTATCTTTTCAGGAAAATAAGGAATACTTATTCCTGTTCAGGGCACTGACTCTTGCTGTACTCTTGTAATGCCTTCCCTCAGACCTCTGCACGGCTGCCTCCCTCACTCCATGTCCCTGCTCAAATGTCACTTCCTTTAAAAGGCCTTCCTGAACTTTCAAAAATAGTACTCTTTGTTGCTATCATTTTACCTGCTTCATTATATCCTAATTATTTCTTTTTTTTTTTGAACTTTTTTTTTTTTTTTTTTTTTTTGGTGAGGAAGATCAGCCCTGAGCTAACATCCACGCTAATCCTCCTCTTTTTTGCTGAGGAAGACCAGCTCTGAGCTAACATCTATTGCCAATCCTCCTCCTTTTTTTTTTCCTCAAAGCCCCAGTAGATAGTTGTACATCATAGTTGCACATCCTTCTAGTTGCTGTATGTGGGACGCGGCCTCAGCATGACCGGAGAAGTGGTGCGTCGGTGCGCGCCTGGGATCCGAACCCGGGCCGCCAGTAGCAGAGCGCGAGCACTTAACCGCTAAGCCATGGGGCCGGCCTCTAATTATTTCTTTACCTGAAATTATACCTTTATTTATGTATTTTCTTGCTTATTGTGTTTTCCCCTGTAAGAAATAAGCTCCACGAATGCAGAGAATTTGTCTCGTTGACTTACTGCTGTATCCCCAGTGGCCAGAGCACATCATAAGTGCCTGATAAATACTCGTAAATTGAATGGAAGGGACTTATTTAGTCAAAGAATTTACTGGTATTCTAAGATATGCAAAAGAACTGGATGTAATATTCAAGAGACTTCTATTTGAACTGTTTTCCTGAGAAAGTACTAGCCTGTAAATTTCTGTGTTTTATTTACCCGCATCACATTTGTCACCAAGAATTGCCTGTCATTGAAGAAATACACAATTAGCCTCTTGTCAACCTCATAAAAAGGGTATTTCCCTCTACTCTAAAGAGTTGCACAGTTTTCCACAAAGCAATGTTGCTAAAGTTCCAAATGTGTAAGCCGGAGATGGATATAGTTATGTATTTTATTCCTCAGCCTTGAAACAAGCACCATAGAGCTGAGGTACTAGTCTAGGAGTCACAGCATGAGAAACATCACATCTTTCTGGGTCTTAGTTGATTTTTTTCTGTAAAAGTTGGCAAAATGATATAATTTAGGGAAATCCTGTCTTCACCTGTGTCTGGAATGTAGCGTCAAGAACAAGTGACTGTTCTTGATGTTTATGATGTTTTAAGCATCATAAAACAAGTCAGACCTATGTTCTAAATGACTCTTTATTTTTTTAATTCCAAAATAGTATACATTTGTTGTAAACAATTAAAATAGTACCAAAATGTAGGACTCAGAAAGTATAAGTGCCTCATAATCTCACACCTCAGAGAGAACCACTGTTGGATTTGCCTTTATTCTTCTAGGGTATTATACAGATCCTAATATAATAATGATAATAGCAACAGTTTCCAGTGTTCTGAAACTTGCTTGTTTTCATGTAATAATCTATCTTTCTATACCAATACACATAGATCTACTTCATTCTTTTACCTGCTGTGAAACTTTGCTGTTACCTGACAGCACATTTCTTCAAGGGGACGGCCTGTGGTTTTACACTAAAGTAGTTCTTCGGTTGGATGATCTTTCATCCTATAGGTGATTGCCTCAGGAGTTTCACTATAAGACTCTCAAGGAAGATGAAATTGTTTGGGTGACTTTTTGTAGCAAGAAACAGAACTATCCCGACTTAAAAAAAAAAAGTTTCCCTGATGAAAATCTCTCTATTTATTAATAAGTGGTTCCTTCAACTACCAGAGTCATCCTGCATGCCCTTCTAAAGTGATTTTTCTTTTGTCAGTTCAAGTAAAGGGGAAACACAACTGTACTTTTCATGTGAAAACTCAGACTAAGAGTTTTCAATAAAATGTATCTACTCTTTAAGACTCAGCTCGAAAGTTCCACTCTCTGGGATGTCTTTCTGAACTCTTGGCCACTCCATGCAGCATACCTCACTCTCTGCCTTGTGTCTCCTCAGCACATGTTACTTTGTTCTTGGGCCCACCGCACTGTGTTAGGCATCATCACAAGCCCTCATCTCCTTCTGGAGACTGTCAGATCCTTCAGAGTAGGTCTGTCTTTTATCCCTGGTAAATTGCATAATGCCTGGCACATAATAAGTGTTTACTAAATGTTATTGGATGATTGAATGAATAATAGAATATTTAATTCTCATTATTTGTGGGGATTATAATGTACTTATCTATTTATTCAGATGCCCTCTTTCCTCACTTTCCTGCTATCTTGTGGTCATTTCCTTTATCACTAGGAGCTGGTACCAGTTGAGAGTTGAATGGTCCCAAGCATCTGATGAACAGCAAGAAAGCAATCAAGGTGGTGAAAACTGCAATTTGATGTGGCACGGGGGAAAGAACACTGAATTAGAAGGCAGGGGACCTGGGTTCTGGCCCTGGCTCTGTTACTAATCCATTCATCCATTCGTTCACTCTTTCAACAACATACATCAAGCACGCCACATTCAGGCGCTGTTCTAAGCCCTGAAGATGTAGCAGAGAATAAGAAAGACAAGGTCCTAGCTCTTGTAGGCCTTGCCTACCAGAGGAGAGTCAGACACACAGACAGGAAAATACATACGAGAGAATAGGAAGACGTGACAGGGAGTGACTGGGTGGCTACTTCGGTTTGGAGGTCAGGAAGGGCCTCTCTGAGCACTGACATCTCAGCTGAGATGTGAATGATAAAAAGGAACCAGTCATTCAAGGATCATGGGGAAGAGCATCCCAGGAAGAACAGCCAGTGCGAAGTCCTAAGGTGGGAGTGGAATTGGTGTTTTCAAGAGACAGAAAGACCAGTGTGGCTGGAGTGGAGAAAGTGAGGAGGAAAGTGATTCAAAATGAGTTTGGAGAGGTAGGCAGAAGCCATGTTATATCTTGCTTTGAGGAATTTGGATTTTATTTCAAGTACAATGGGAATCTATTGGAGGGTTTTAAAGAAGAGTGCGACAAGAACATTCAGGCTGGCCTACCAAGAAAGGATTGTAGAATGGTTACAGAGGGATTGGCTGAGAAGCTATTACAGTCATTTAGGTAGTGGTGGCCTGGACTAGAGTGATTGCAATGAAAATGGAGACAAGTGGATGAATTTGGAACATGCTTCAGAGATAAAGTAGACAAGACTTGCTGATAGATTGAATATGGAGGATGATTAAAGAGGGGAAGCAGGACTGACTCCCAGATTTATAGGTTGAACAACTGAGTGGATGCTCATGCTATTGACTAAATCTAGAAAAACTGAGGAAGGAGCAAGTTTAGGAGGAAAACTCGAGTTCTTCATGAACAAATTATGTCTAGTTACCTATTAGACATCCAAGTGAAATGTTAAGAAGGCAGTTGGATATTCAAGTCAAGTTTTGGGGAAAAGTCAGGGCTGGAGGTAGAGATTTGGGAATCATAAGCACATAGATGGTCTTCAAAGCCGTCGGACTGGATGGGGTTACCAAGGGAGAGCATACAGTAATGGAAGAAAAGGATGCTCAGGATAGATCCCTGGTACCCTCTAATCTATAGAGACTGAATAGAGGAGAAGGAGCCAATAAAGGAGAGAGAAGGGCTATCACACAGCCACAAGAAGAGAACAAGAAGGAGGAAATAATCCACTTTTGCTGAAAGGTCAAAGAAGATAAGAACAAAGACATGGCCGCTGGATTGAGCAACATGGAGGTCGTTGGTGATCTTGACAACAGCAGTCTCTGTGGACAGTGGGAATAGAAGCCCAATTTGAGTGTGTTGAGGAGGGGACGGGGAGACAGCAACTCTCTTTTAAAGCTGAAGGAAAGTAGAGAAATTAGTTAGTAGCTGAAAGGAGACATAGTGGTTAAGCGGGATGCTAAGAGCATGCACATGGAATGATTCAGTAGAGGAAAAATATTGCCTATGTAGGAGAGAGGGGTGGAGACTGCAAGAGCAACCCTGAGTGGGAGAGAAGGGACAGGATCCAGAGGTGGAGAGACTGGCTTTTGAGAGGAGCAAGGGTTCTGGTCCATAGAAACAAGACAGAAGGCAGAGGGTAGGCAACCAGATGCAGGGAGATATGTAGATTTGGTTGTAAGAAGACGCAGGATTTTCTCTTTGTGTGACTGGTCAAGTCATTCATCTTGCTGAGATATGTTGGAGAAAGTAAACAGGTCTGATCTGATCCTGGTGAATGGTTTCTTCGAACACAGTCACTCCGCTAATTACATCTGCCTTACTCAAAAAGCGACATAGTGGGGAAGGTGCAGGGTTCAACCCAGAACTAATTATAATACTAGCTCCTAACTATTGAACACCACACATCAGGACCTGAATGGGTGCTCTTCATACATTAGCTCTATTTGTCACCGCATCCTGCAGGGCAGGCATTAGTACTATTCCCATCAGAGACATGAAAAATCTGAGGTGGGAAGAGGTGTCAAGCAACTTTTCTGAAGTGCCGAAGTGAGAATTTAAGCCCTGAGGTGTGACTGCAAACCCCCACTTTTAACCATTATGTTCTATTTTCCCCGCATAGAAAGAGGTTAAAGGGTTCAGCTAGGAGAGTGGCCAGGTGTTAAATCCCTCAGGTTCAACGCCTTCCAACCTTCTCTGCAGAGCAAGATGACACCAATTGCCTAAGAATAGCTCACTAACTCCTACGGAACGTTGAAGGAAGCAGGAGGGCTGAGTTTTCTGCAGCAGGCTCAGAGGCTGGTGTTCCAGACTCCTTGACAAAGGCCACCTGAAAGCAGAGGAGGAGAACCCATCGATTTAATCCACAACCCAACACTATTAACCAGCAAATCCCAGGAGCTGGGACATCTGCTACCACTCCCAGTGTGCTGGATGAATCCTTAGCCAAGTTACTGTGGCTTAAGCTTTTCCAGATGTTTGCTGGGAAACAGTCTTTGTCCAGTTTTGCAATTCTGTATAAAATGAGGTCAGTTCTTATGAATACATACAGGGCAGCAGGGCCTCACCCATCCATTCCGACATGAACAAAATTCAGGATTTTTCCATGCAGAAGCAGTAAGATTTCTGTTTTGTTTTTCTTAATTTTCTAAAATAATAAATCAATGGGTGGAAACAGCCCAGGTCCGGGAATAGGGAGACGGGACTCTTGCCCTGGCTCTCTCACTTCCTAGCTGGGTGACCTCAGAGAGTTTCCCAAGCTTTCAGTAAGTGAGGGGTTCAGTTCTCAGGTGTTTATAATATAGAATCTGTGGAACTCCATGGGAAGTTGACAATTATATTTCAGTATAATTGAATTTCTTTGTGATCCTGTGTCTTATTTTATGCATTTATGGACATTTTTGCCAAACTGCCAAAAGGGTCCATGGCACCAAAAGGGTAGGAACCTGCCAGAAGATCTCTGGGGTCTCTGCTTGATTCGACGTAATTTCCAATAACATACCTTCTGGAAACTAAACTTTTAACAAAGTCCCACTGAGTGTAGAGGAGTAAAGGGCAGTTTCCCAGTGCTGGTCAGAGAGGTCAATAAACAGGAGGTGAGGGAGCACCACACATGGGTGGGGCTCAGGCTGGCAGAGGGAGACCAGGCTCTTGGCTCTCACGTGCTGTCATCGTCAGGGTGGAGGGACTGCACCAAAAACACACTCGGATGCGCATTTGGGGACCGCTTCTGAGAGGCAGGAGCAGCCTGTAGACTGAGATGGCTACAGAGATGTGTGCTGCCTCGAGAGAGAAGAAAGAGGGAGGGGGAGAGCGGCAGCAGGAGGGGAGCCAGAACCTGGCCCAACCTTCTACCTCCCGTGTTATTTCCCCTCCTGTAACACAGTTTCTGATAACGAAGTGTGATGCTAGAATAAATCCTGGTTAAAAGAGTTCTCACTGACTGATGAGCCAGCTATTGGATACCGGACACTGGTTATGCTGGGTACTCTATGAATATTATCTCCTTTAAGCCAAGAGCAGCCATAAGGTAGATGTGATTATTGCCATTTCATGGAGGAGAGAACAGCTCACAGAGGTTCAGCATCTTGCTCAACGTGGTGCAGCGAGTGGCTGAACTGGGAACTGGGATTCCCACCCACTTCCACATTCACCCTCTCACGGAGGGGAGCTATCAGCCAGTCTCTTGATCCAAATCAGCCCTTCCTCTCAGACGGGGCCATGCCCCAATTTGAAGAACAGGATTTCTATATCTTCATCCAAGTCTCTAAGAAAATGGCCAAGTTTGGTTTGTTGATTGATTATTTACTTTGTCAAAAGCAATGCTGTTGTACTGTGTCTGGCTGGAGTTTCGTGTTTGGCTTAGAAGCCTTCTTTTAAGTTTTCTGAAATTAGCATTCGTAAGTAGGTCCTCACTACAGCTACAAGGAGAGTATTATTGGATTTGAGAACCATGGCACACTCCATTAATAATGGGAAGTAGTTTTTCATGGGCATACCTCCTGGAGGGGGCAAGTGGGTGGGCAGAGGGAAGGGTGTGGGGGAGAGGAGGTGACTGAGAACCACAGATTTCCAGATTTGGGTGGGGGCTGTATAACAGAACCGTTACAGACGCAAGAATAGATCAGTGCATCCCTTGGCCTTGCATGCTGTGTATCAGGTCTAGGAGCCAATGTTTCAGAATTCTCAGTAGAGTGAGCTGTTACAGTATTCTTTGGGCTTTTATTTTCCAAACTTCTTATGTTAGTGACTCTTCTTTACACCAGTGGTTCTTAACTCTGGCTACATATAGCTGGGGTGCTTTTAACAAGACTGATTCCTGGGCCCCATCTCCAAAGATTCTGACTCAATAGATCTGTGTGATGGCCTGGGCATCAGTAATTACTAAAAGCTCTGCCGATGATTTCAATGTGTAGCCAGTGGGAGAACCACTGAGCTATGGTCTTGCTTGCCTTTGGCCATCCTGCTTGCTGCTCCCTAACCTGGAAGGCCTCCCTGCCCTCTTCACCTGGCCAACTCTTGTCTGTCCTCCAGGAAGTCTTCTCTGAAACCCTGGTTAGGCTCTGTGGCCCTCCTCTGTGCTCCCAGGGCTGTGTGCACCAACTCACTGTAACACAAAACACAGCATCCCAGTCTTGGGGGCTATCCCCAAAGCCACGTACAAGGCTGTATGCAGGAAGGGATGTGGCCTTATTTCTTTGAAGCCCCAGCTTCCAGCACAGTGCCTGGCACATAGTGGAAGCTTGGTAAATGTTTGTTAAATAAATAAGAAGTTGAAAATATTTGTGGGGGAAAGAATCAGAAATGTGGCCAGACTTCTATCTGGTCCTTTGCAGTTCCCCAAAGGCCCTGCAGACATCCCAGGAGAGCTCAGTATGAGTGTGTTTGGGAGATGTGAGGAGAAATCTGAACCTTACATTGGGAAATACATGTGTTCAGTTTTTAAAAAAGGTCCCCCGCATGTTGTCACAATGTATATCACAAGTTTTGGAATCTCAGGGGCTGCAGTCCCAGCTACCACTGTGCAGCCAGCACCCGGCCCATAGCGTCTGCTCGGCTTGTGAGTCAGGCTGCCTCTTTGTGCCTCACAGAGATGTTGGTTCTGTCTCAGAGGAACAAAGAAAACATTCTGACTGAGAGAGAATGGCTTTCAGGGTTTTCCTGATGCAGCCCTGGAGAGAAGACACTTTTATTTCTTTCTGTTCAGTGGGGACCAGTAGAGGCAGGGGCGGGTCCATCTGAGTTTCAATCGTGAGACTCAGATAAAGACACCCAGTGGCAGAGCCTCTTTGGGGTGGGCACTCTGAGGTTTTCAGGTAGGACAGTCCTACCTTTAATGAAAACGGAGAGGGACGAGGAGGAGGAGCAGGAAAGCTGCTTCTATCAAGAACCTACCGAATGACACTCAAGTACTTTTCCCGGGACTCAGTGTGTTAATCCATTACTCCTTACAGCAACCCTGTGAAGTAGATATCATCTCTAAGTTATTTTTGCCTTTGAGTCACTTTTCTTTAACACTTACGTACTTTCAGTCTCCAAATTCTTTCCATCCAGCCTCCTAAATTTCTGTTTATCCCTGCTCTCTTTCCCCAGTGGCAATGCCTTAGCTCAGGCCACCATCTAATTTGATACGAGAAGGTTCAAGTATCACTAAGTTCACACCATATGTCACAACCTCAGTGGGAGCTGCATTTGGACCTGGGTCTTGGATTAAAGGAATTTTCTCTGTTAAGCCAATGATTCTGAGACTTACTAAGATTCCCTTGACATTTCTGACTAATACCCTCAGATTTCCTTCTGTCTCCACCTGCCCCAGGCCTAAGTCTTTGACCTGTTCTCATAAATCAATCACCTATTAATCTAACAAATGTTTACTGAGCACTTCTAAAGACCAGACATTTGGCTAGGCACCGGGAAGATGTACAAGATAAAATCCTCCCCCTTGTGTAGTTTGCTTTTCCAGCTCCTTTCCCCTCTGAGTAGTTGCTCTGGTCTCTTGCTTTCAGCCTCTCTCACCTGGAGCAATGGCCTTCATAGCAGAAACTGGACATGGCCATTAACCAGACAAACTCCTGAAGATTCAGGAACTCTGCATCCTGTCATGAAGAGCTCTGGGCAACTCCGTCCTGCTCATCCAGGGGATGCAAGTGGTCTCTTATCTTCCCCTCCTCCAGCCCCCTCCACTCAAAAGAAGGACAAAGTTTAGGGACCCTCAGCATCTCAGGCGCCTAGCTCAGCCATGCAGGTACCACTCTGGGTACCTCGGGACCACAGGGGGACCCTGGTCTCTAGAGCACAAAGCCTGTTGACCTGAGGTAGGCCAGGAATCCTTTTATCTTTGGTGCCAAGAACTCGCATGTAAACATGACATATATATGTTTTGCATTTAATGATTAAATGTCTGCTTTCCTCGTACATTCTGTTTCTTCAAACTGGGCTGCTTTGATGTAGTTAGAATAACAAAAATTTAGGAAAACAAACTCAACTTTTAAAAGAAAAACATGTGAAGGAAAGATTTGGCTCATCAAAGCTTCTTCAAATAGGGAAATTTCAGTCATGAATAGAAGGTCTGTGATTTTAACATAAGGGCCAAGGAAGGGCTCATGTGAAGAAAGACTCCTGGGCCTGTAGGAGTTTCCCACCTCACAACCCTAAGGGATAAACACACACACTTTACAATTTTTCTCTATAGTTTGTCCTGAGATGATCTTCCTGTTGTCATAGTAACTATTCCAGGTTGAGAATTTCACTTCCCGGAGATTTACCCTAACTCACTCAAAAGAACCCAACTGATGGCCTAAAGATTTAGGCGTCAACCTAATTCACTCCTCATCCCTTTTTTTCCACTAACCAGGGCCCAGGGCTGTGGAATTTTCCAGAGGCTGATGCTTCCATTTGAGGGGAAGTCACTGGGTTTCCCAGGACCGTCCCACTTTAGGAGGGTCATTTAAAAAGATGTCCATGGCCTGCTGAGGGAATAATTACAAGTTCCGGTGTAGGGATGTGCTTGGGTAGTGCTGGCTTCAACCGAGGCCCTGAGGGACTGGGTTTGAAACTGGGGAGAAGGAAAAGTAAAAAAAAAAAAGAAGGCAACCAAAAAACAAAAACTAAACAATGGTACAAAGGAAGCACTGTCCCCATGAGCAGATGGAGTGCCGGGGTCAGCCCAGCCCAGGTCGCTGTACCAGGCCTCCCACAGCATCTGTGTTGGGCTGGGAGGAAGTACATCTCTGGTCCAGGGACAGCATGGGCTAAGGAAATGGTCCAGGAGATAAATGGCTACATTAGGACATCCTGTGGAGCAGAGGGGTACGCATAGGATTTTGGATTTGAAAATCGGATAAGTAGAGGGTAACTTCCAGTTCTACTATAGGAGTCCTGCAGTGTAGGCTGCCAAATAGAATAATTCCAGTGGCATAGTGAACATTCTGGCTTGAAATATACAGCTTCACTGCTGCCCATTTAGATGAACTAACCAGATAACCAGATCACTGCCAAATCTTCAGGCCACAATGGGATCTGTGGACACAGGCGTGGGTTGAAGTATCAGAAGGCTGCCTTCAGATCTGCAGCTGCTTCTAACATATGTGATCGTATATGCACCCAGACAGCTGGTTATTCTGCATGCTCTTTAAGGCCCCTTCCTTTCCTGAGCGTCTATGATTTTACAGAGATCTGGAGCTAAACAGGGTTAGGGATGAATCATGCTACAGATGGTTGTTGGTGTACAGTAGAGGGAAGGAAGAATTCATGTGACTGACTACGTCCATTGTGTTACTAGACTTTACTCAGATCCCCTGAGACTCTTGGGAATGGGGGAGTTTGTAGTCTCCTCTCAATGATGTTATAGCCAACTAACGTTTATCTTGTCTTATTTCAATTTTGGTATCTTGACAGGCCATTGTTATTTATGTCCAGGGACTGCATCTGGAAGAATCTCCATAACAGCTCAGTTAAAGAATCCTCTTCATGTTAGGGCTTCTGGAAAGAGCACACGTCTGTGAATCAAGACAGAAGAGTTCTAGGCACAGCATTGTCATCAACTTGTGGCTGACCTTGGCAAGGCACCTCCTCTGCCCAGATCAGTTTTATCCTCTTTCTTGCCACTTTAATATTCTATGACTGTGATTTGCTACCTAGTATGGGAAGAAGACAGGACCCCAGGCAGGTCAGGGGAGTCAGAAAGGGAAGTTAGGGGAGGGTCAGATTAGCTTGGGAACCATTAAAACCTTTGGATCCCTGCATAACTCTGCTTACATCTTTAAATGAAGCCCACTGGCTGTGCTCCACTTCCCAAACCGTCAGCTCTCATCAGGGCCTGTGGGCCTCCTCAGAAGCACCAGGACCCACTGGGTCTCCATTCCTTTTCTACATATGCCCTCACCGTGAGGGAGGAGAGCCAGAGAGACAGGCTGTGGGGTGAGGGAGGAGGGCATGTGGAGAGTGCAGTTGGGGAAGATGCTTCTATTTTGAAACCATTTGCTGCAGGCCCTCCAGCCTCAGCACCAGGAAAGGACTATAGTCATGTGTAAATAGCAGTGGCTCTTCTCTCCAGATGAAATTATCTGAAACAGGAATGCAAACACAGGTTCTATTTTTCTGAACTACGTTACTCTGATGGGGATAATAATAGTTGCGCAACCAAGAGGATGATTATTAAACCTATCTTATGGTCACAAAGGAGCTGTAAGGAAGCCAAGAGGCACAGACTCTTGAAGGCAGGATTTGAAGATTTTGCAAATTCCTATTTTCCTGATGAACTGTAGTAACCCACAAGACAGAAAAGCTGCAGTCAAACTCCAAGTACATCTTGCCCTCACAGAGTTTGTTTCAACACTACGAGAATTTCACCTGTGTATCATTCTAACGGTCTTACCCCTACCAGCTCATTCAGCACTCAATCTAGTGGACGCTTGGTGAATATAAAGGTCGGTCTCTCCAGCACAAAATAGCTGGTTGAGAATGGGAACATTCCATGATTCCATGGGTTAGTTTATTTGCAGGACACAAATGGCCTGATTGGTTCTTCCACCAAACTGCAGAATTGATTATTCGAGGAGGAGGGTTTATCATAGCTATATGATTAAGTGTTGTGGCTGAGAGCTGAGGCCCTTGGACTCCAGGAGAAAGGCAGACTTTTTATAATAAGCCTTAATGGTTGAATCAGAACCAGGCTTGGGATTTTTTTTTTTTATAATTTTATTTATTTATTTATTTTTCCCCCCAAAGCCCCAGTAGATAGTTATATGTCATAGCTGGACATCCTTCTAGTTGCTGTATGTGGGACGCGGCCACAGCATGGCCAGAGAAGCAGTGCGTTGTTGCGCGCCCAGGATCTGAACCCTGGCCGCCAGCAGTGGAGCGTGCGCACTTAACCGCTAAGCCACAGGGCCGGCCCTAGGCTTGGGATTTTAGTGAAAGCCCTGGGCCAATCTGGAGAGGGTAGAAAGAAGTACCTGGCTGATTTTGGACCGGCTCTTTTTCGCGGGAAAAAGAGGTCATTGTCTTATCTAGTGCAAACCAAACTCGGCACTTAGGCACATACATGCAGCGTTCCCATCATTCTCCCCTCACAAAAGGGCTCGTGTTTTCCCTTCCACATGCTTCCCAGGCAGTGAGGGTCCCTTTCCTGACTCTCTCTCTGTCTCCATCCTTCACACCCCTTCCCAAGGCTGCCCTTGATGCTCATTTCGCCCACTTTTGCCTTGATACAAATGATGGAAGAGGGCAGTGAACTTGTCCCCACACCTAGCCTTCACCCCTCAGGAGGGCCCTGGGGCTTGGTTGGCTGAACTGCTGAACTTGGGGATAAAATAAGGAATAAGCCTGAGAGAAAAGAAGAAGCAGAGGAAGACCCGGGCTGTGACTTGTGGAAGAAATGAGCTTGCCTCTGGTTGACTCACCTCTACCAAGAATTAGGGCAGGAGGAAACTTGTAAAATAAAATTTAGCCTTCCAAAGTCTAGAACCATCTTAATCTTACATATCTGCTTTACTGAGGCCACTTCTAGTGCTTTTTAAGGGAGATTTAGGTGAAGAAACTTTGATCCTTTTTGTTGTCAGTAGATTTTAACCAGCCACGAAAATAGAGATAAATTATAGAGCTTGGTCCTCAACTGTGCTCTGGTTTTAATTTAAAGCCAAATATTCAGTTTTAATTTTTTTTTAACTTTGTACTGCTTATTAGATCCACAACACGATGATAATTGCATTTTTCATGTCCACTAACACCATTTCTCGACATCTTTTTTTTAACCTTTAGCCATGCAATTCTGCAGATACTATACATAATAAATGGAAAGTTAACTCCTTTTGTTTTTTTTTAACTGTATTTTTGTAGACAAAGTATATAATCTTTTAGTTGATGTAAGGTATAAAAATCAAAGAAAGTCAACTCAAGTTGAAAACCAACAACATTTGGCAGATAATAAACTTCCCCAGGGTGCTAAGTCTAAAGGAAATTCTAGTACCAAGCACAAGTACTATATCATCGGTATACCACAGATATCTCACGTACCAATGATATTGTAGCTTAGGTGTAGCATCTATACTTTAAGTGGCTCATGCTGAGATGTAAGATGCTGCTGGCAATATTTATTTAAAAAATGGACAAACAATAGTTCTCTTTTTCATTGCTCCACCTAACCTAGATATAGTACATAAAAGTATTTGTCTAACGTTTTGTGTGTGTGATTATTGAAGAAATTCATGTTCAGTGCAAAAAATGTGGAAAACACAGGAAAGCACAAAGAAGAAAGGAAAAGCCAGTAATCCCACCAGAGAGAACAATGGTTAACATTTAGTATTTCTTTTTTTTTTTTTAAAGATTTTATTTATTTATTTTTTCCCCCCAAAGCCCCAGTAGATAGTTGTATGTCATGGCTGCACATCCTTCTAGTTGCTGTATGTGGGACGCGGCCTCAGCATGGCCGGAGAAGCAGCGCGTCGGTGCGCGCCCGGGATCCGAACCCGGGTCGCCAGCAGTGGAGCGCGCTCACTTAACCACCAAGCCACGGGGCCGGCCCAACATTTAGTATTTCTGAAATACAGAGATAAGAGTCGTAGAAGTAGACAGACATATATCTTTTAAAACAAAAATGAGATCTTATGGGAGGAATGAGACGGAGGAGTTGAACAGATGTTCAATTGCATCAGAGTTTACGCGAGACCTTATGAGAGAGAAGTGGAAAATCTGAGCTGGCTAAACCCTAAGCTTTCCCAGACTAAGTTCTATAAGTCTGAACTTCTAAACTACCTCAGGGTGCAGCCTGGTTTTAACTGAATGATTCTGGTCCTGGGGTATCCGTGGCCTGTCCAGGTTTCACAGCAGGTCAAGGCCCCTCCGGAATTTATTCTGCTTTGTAGCTCCCCATATGGACCTTGAGGAAGGTTGTGAAAAAAATGCTTCTGACTTTTCCTCTCCCCTCTTTTTGTTTTTTGTGAGGAAGATCAGCCCTGAGCTAACATCTGTTGCCAATCCGCCTCATTTTGCTGAGGAATATTGGCCCTGGGCTGACATCTGTGCCCATCTTCCTCTACTTTATATGGGACGCTGCCACAGCATGGCTTGACAAGCAGTGCGTTGGTGTGCGCCCAGGATCCGGGCCTGCCAACCCCCGCAGCGGAGCACACGCACTGAACCGCCACCGGGCTGGCCCCTCCCTCCCCTGCCCTGCTTTATCCCTTAACCAGGATTCTTGGCTCTTAGTAGCCAACCTTCTCTGTAACTGGCTTATTACTTATGATATTTGCTCCACTGTCACTGCAATAGTTTAATATTTTGCTCCCTTGAGATATGTTGTGAGAGAAGGAAATATGGTTTCTCCTTTGTTCCATTTTATGCCCCTTTATGCTAAATGTATACAGTCGCCCCTCACCACATCTTCCAAACCCTGTACCAAAGAGAAGTTTTCATTTGGTTTTATCTTCTAATGACTCCACACAGGTCCCTTTGACTTTGGGCCAGATCCATTTAACTTTCAGGCCACAAAATTTTATCAAGCAGCTACATGGGCCAGGTACCATTCTAGGTGTTGGGGATGCAGCAATGAACGAAACAGACAAAAATCCCATGCCCACGGAGCTCTCATTCTAGTGAGACCAGATGGCCAGTGCCTCTTGCTGCCATGCCAGTTCGCACATTCATTCATTCCTTCATTCATTCAAGCACTCATTCAATAAGTAGTGAGTGCCAACTGTAGAGGCTTTGTAATGTGGCTAGGCTGAATTGCATTTTCCAGAATTTCCTTTCCTGCATGTTTTTGGTTATGGTAAGCCCCAAGAGGTATTCCCATGTGAGATGTGGAGGTTGGAAGTGAAGCAGCAGCCCTTTGTAGCTCATGCACATTGTCCTTATCTGCTGTCCCAGCTCGTTGGCATGAAGACGTGACCAGGCCCACAACTGCCCCACCTCCCCTCCATCCTTTCTTAATTTCTCTGACTCCAGCTGTGGACATTTACCTCCATGATGACAGGCACCTTTATCTGACTTGTCAGCCCTGTTAGCCTTTGCACTCTGCTCCACTCTCCAAAAACCAAATTCTGACATATCTGGCATTGCTGACCCTCCACTCTTCCTGTGCCCTGCATTTTACTTTAATTAGTTAAGGAAACCATGATATACCACTTATTATGAACATTCTACTTTATTTATTTATTCACTCAACAAATATTTTAAGGAGATTCTCCTATATGGCAGATGCTTTGCTAGTGCTGGGGGCTCAGTGGAGATCAGAACAAATGTGGTCTCTGTCGTGGAGCTTATAGTCCAATGGGGGAAGACAGATGAAAAAATCAAGTAAACAGATAAAACTGAGTAAAAAAAATGAGTAGGGCTGTGTAAATAGAGAAAAATGGGCCAGCGTAGACAGGAAGTTAGGACCTATTCTAAATAAGATAGATGGGAAAGTCTTTTGTATCAAAATACATTTTTAAATATTAGCAAGTCAAAAGGATATAGACGCATTAAGAAAGCAGTTTTTGTTAGAGGTGCCCATCCATTTGAAAAATACTCCCTAGAGGTTAAATTTCTTAAGAAGCAATATGAGTAGAGGTGGAGAGCTAGCAGGCTGAGAGACTCGTGTTCTGGAGGAAAGATTCAGTGGGAGAAGGGGTGATGCTGAGTCTTATCTTTTCTTTCCTTTTGTTCTGACGTTGAAAAGAGGAATACGTGGAAAGCAAGTCTCATTCTAACAGAGACTATTTATTAAGAATTATTTCTTGAAAGTGAGCCCGGGCTGTGCCATCAAAACCTCTCAAGTAAAATAGGAGACAGGTGAAGGGATGGGATACAGGGTGGACCCTGAGAGAACATTCTTGGGATGAACAACTGGTGTATGTATGTGTGTGTATGTATATGCACTCATTTTCCTACACAGAAAACCAGCTGGAGTAGCCCGTTCTGGGAAGATGAACAAGGTGATGGCTTTGCATTCTCTCTGACGCTGCCCTGGACCCCAGGATGAGTCCACTCAGACCAGCTGTGAGCACCAGGTATACCTGAGTTGGATCTGTTCCCCAGTTAGAGTCAGTTCCCTGGTCAGGAGTTCCTGGTGACCCTGGAATAATTCACCTCTGTCACCAGAGTGTAAGGGCCATGACTTCTTCGTCTTGTCTCATAGTGCCAGGCAAAGTGCTGAGCACCCAGCAGGAGAATCCGTGCGTATTGATGCCTTTATACAAAAGCTTTCTACCTGCGCAAAGTCAGCTTTTAAAGCTTTTAAAGTTTGGGACCTGAAGTGTGGACTCAGAACACAGACACCCCAGCAGGGAACTGGAGAGTCTGCTAATGTTTGTCATGGTGGCTCCAGATCTAGTTACTGGTTTTGGGTCCAGAGGAACTGTGCTCTTCATGTTTGGAATTCTACAGATTAAGGGAAGAACCCAAAGAAAAAGCTAGGACACAAGCCACTGTGATGAGAAATAGATGAAAGCCCTTTTCTTCTCAAATGAGCACACTGCTTTCAAAAGAAGGATGAATGCTGTGTTTTGGAAATTTCAAGTTCTCCTTACCATTTTGCTCTCAGGACAATTGCAGTATCCCATTGTTATTCATCGGCTTCTCCAGGTTTGCTTTAAGCTCCTTCAGCTAGATGCAGGCATGCTGAATGGTTATAAAGAAAACACAGGAGGAGAAAGCCAGGCTAAAATTTTTATTCGAAAGTTAGTAACTTATTTTGGAATCTGACATTCTCTTCATGAGTCAGAATGTCCAGAGTTTCATCTACCCCTGGGGAGACTAAGCACCAAGCATGTCACAGATTTCTATTACAAAGGTTTTTACACACATGGACCCATGCAAAAAGCCCAGCTGTCACCTTTAAAAACAATGGTTTTCCTAAGCCTTACAGTCTGGCCCTGATTAGTAAAGACATAAATATCACGGCCTCCAGTGTGACCTTGCCACAATTCACTCACCTTGGCTATTAAGGGCCTTTATTTGACATAGAGCAAATTACCTGTCATGGATCAGGTGAGCAAAAGAAACCCTAAAAATTCAAGCAAAGGGGGAAAAATTGTATGCGCATGTAAAGGTTTAACCCAAGGTCACGCAGTCTAAAGCTCTCAGCCAGAAAAGATGTCAGCATCTTTCCTTCCATGAGGCCTTACTGGGTGGAAAACACACTAAGCATCGTCAGTAGCATCTGCCCAGGTGTGGCCTGCTCACGGTTCCAACAGAGAAACGGCAGCCTGAGCTCCTACCTCTGGTACTTAGGAGCACCAGCGACCTGCCTTCCATCTTGGACTCAGAGGCTAAGGCCTGGAATGGCCTGAATTCCCCACCCACACTGTAGCAGGAGCTCAAGGAGGTTTAGCTCAAAACTCAATGTTTAGGGCATGAAGCACTTTTAAAATCCTTTGTTATCAAAAGCCTGCCTGGGGCCTTGGAGAGGATTACAAAGACATGCTTTCTTCCTTCAGCTTATTTCTTAAGAAATTACCTCCAGACTTGCCAAAGTCACAAAGAGCTGCAGGATTTCATTGGCGGCTTCATGCATGGAACATTTGGACATCTCTCATGATTTTTTCCACTCTCATTTCCTGTGGAGAAAACAGAAAATCTGGGACAGAGAGACTGCTTGCCTCTGGTCTCTTAGCTGCCCTGACAGAAAGACTCCAAGTGGCAGTTCCAGGAACAAGGCTTGGACTGTGAGCAGACCCACATCTTCCTGCCTCACCTTCTTCCTTCACACTGTGGCCCCATTGTCAGGGGAGGACCGCGCTCCTTCTGTCCAGGTGCTTTGCCTCGACACTTGTTTCGTTACCACATTTTCCTTTATTTCTGCCTTCCTTCCATCTATCCATCTATAAATTCATTCACTATCCATCCATCCATCCATCTACCCATCCATCCATCTATCCATCCATCCATCCATCTATCCACCCTTTACCTATTCATCCAAAACTGATGACTTACTCTGTGCCAGGCTCTGTGCTAGAAACTGACTCCAAAGATGAGCAAGAACAGTTCCTGCCCCCAGTATTGTGGGAGAGGCAGACACATGAGTAAATAATTCTAAAACGTGCAGAGGTTGAGGTGTGCATAAGACCAAGGGACTGCCTGCGTTCAAAGGAGAAGCATCACCTCCAGCTGTCACCTCCTGTGGTGGACTTTCTCTTAAAGTAGCCTCTACGATCCCACCTCCTGGTGTTCATGCCCTTGTGTGATCCTCTCCTGTTGAGTATGGGTGGGACCTGCGTCTTGCTTCTAATCAATAGAATTTGGGAAAGGTGACAGGATGTGGGTGATTATGCGTGTGTGATTACATTATTATGTTACCTATAATTATGGTGCCCATCTTGCTGGCGTCTCTGTCTCCTTTGTTGGCTGTGAAGAAGAAAGTGGCCATATTGGAGAACCCCATATGGCAGGGAACTGCACTTGGGCTCTGGGAGCCGAGGGCAGCCTCTAGCCAACAGCCAGCAAGAAACTGAAGCCCTCAGTCATACAGCCACAGGAACTGAACTCTGCCAACAGTCTGAGGGGCTTAAAAGTGGCCCCTTCACCAGCAGAACTTTGGATGAGATGCAGCCTTAGCTGACACCTTGATTACAGCCTTGTAAGACCCTAAACAGAAGGGTCAACTAAGCTGTGCCTGGACTCCTTACCCACAGAAACTGTGAGGTAATACGTGTGTGTTGTTTTAAACCCCTAAGTTTGTGGTAATTTGTTATGCAACACTAAAAAACTATTTCACCTCCTGAGGAGCAGCTGTCAGAAACATAAAGTTCTGGGAAGGCGCTGACAGATGGGGGAATGCCTCCAACCCGCATGTTCATTCATTCATTCAGCAAATATTTCTCGAGCACTTACTATGTACAAGGCACTTGTCCAGATACATTGGTAAATAAAACAAAATCCCTGCTCTCACGAAGCTTATATTCTAGTCAAGGGATACAAACATTAAATTAATAAGTTAATTCTATAGTATGTTATTAGATGAAGTATTATAGAAAAAGATAGAGAAGAGACTGGGAATGCCAGGGAGGTGGGTTGAAATTTTTCACAGGGTCATCAGGGTAGGCTTCACTGAAAAGGCAACACTTGAGCAAGAACTTGAAAGAGGTGAGGAAATACTACACAAGAAGCTCCAGGCATCGTCCACACCTACTACTTCAAGCGTGGATTCAAGGTCTAATCCTGCCCTGGGTATTATGGGGGGGTCGTACTTGCCCTTTCCAACCTCACTTTCCGCCTCTATCCCTCCACTGCCCAAGTCCGCCCTGCATCCTCACCTCCCAACCCTCTACCATTGCCCAGACCCACTGACCAAGAATCCGCACTCCTCATTCTGTTCGCCTGACAAAATGCTTCTCTTCCTCATTCACCTCAATGGTCACCTCCCCAGAAAGTCTCCCCTGGCGCCCGGGCTCCGTGTTCCCTCTAGCTTTGTTTGTGATTTTATTGTGAGCTTTCCACTTTCCACACCTGTTACAGCTGGTTTCCTTTGTGTCTTGGAGAGATTGTGGGCTCATTGAGCACAGGGACCCTGACTCATCACTGAATTTCCAGACTCTGGCATATTATAGATGGTATTTGTTGAAAAAAATTGAGTTGGATATCAGTCCTCTGTGGTTCTTTCTCTTTTTTTTCCCTCTCTCCTTTTCCATCTACCCCTTGCCCTGACTCCTTTACTATCAGTCTTTCTCTGCACATCTGTTTCTGCATCTCTAAGTGCCTGTTTCTGTTTCTCAGTCTGTCTCTGTTTCTTTTTTTTTTTTTTTTTTTTTTTTTAAAGATTTTATTTATTTATTTTTCCCCCAAAGCCCCAGTAGATAGTTGTATGTCGTAGTTGCACATCCCTCTAGTTGCTGTATGTGGGACACGGCCTCAGCATGGCCGGAGAAGCGGTGCGTCGGTGCTCGCCCGGGATCCGAACCCGGGCCGCCAGCAGCGGAGCGCGAGCACTTAACCGCTAAGCCACGGGGCCGGCCCTGTCTCTGTTTCTTTCTCTCATGCACACACAGACACATGCAAATGGACACTCACACAATCATGTGTAGAAGTTTCTTTTGAGCATCTTGTCTTCCCACAGCAATAAGGGGACAGGTGGGAAGGGGTGGGGTAGGATTGGGGTAGAGGAGGAACCTTTACTTCAAGGGAAAACCAAAGTATGCGGCCAGCTCCTCTTAAATATTAGATTAAAATAACAACCTCATTATTACATCCGCCATACACACATCCACCCATGGAGGAAACTCATTCCCCTTACCTTCACGTAGCCCAGGGCTTCTCTACTATTGATATTTGGATCAGCTAAGTCTATCGTGGGAGAATGTTCTGTGTATTATAGGATGATTAGCAGCATCTCTGGTCTCTAACCACCAGTAACAGCCCCTAATCGTGACAATCAAAAATATCTCTAGATAATGCCAAATGTCCCTTGGGGGCAAAATCCCCCTTCCCTCCACTGAGAACCACTGATGCAGCCCTTTTCTCCCAGGATCTGAAGGCATTCATCTGCAATTTTTCTGGCAGCCTCCCAAGCATACAATTTCTACAACAGAGAATACAGTGTCTGGGTTCAGGACAGAACAGCAACCTCAGCCTGTTCTCATCCTTCCCTAAGTTCTGAGTCTGGCCCTTTTGGATCCAACACTGAGCCTGTGGGGGCTCTGGTACCTTAAAGGGCACCTTTGTGCTGCCCCTTCTGGGAAGACCCATCTCTGAGTCAGGACACACAGCTTGGATTTCAGTCCCTGTTCACCAGCTCTACTGGGCCTTGATGTGCATGCAGTGTGCAAACTGCACAACCGTATACTGTGGCCCTGGATGCAACCTTCTCTTTTGCTACTAAACAGTGGGGTGGCTGTCAATGAGTTGTTCTTCTAAAACCATGACAGCCCTATTCTTCTCTAACATAGCCATAGCTGAGGCACATTTTTTGCTTCTTAAAGCATCAGACTGTCTTTGCTAAATGGAGTTCACCTAGTAGCAAAAGGGGGCCACCTGTGCAGAACATCAGACTAGACTAGAAGGAGAAGGAGACTATACTGTTGCGAAAATCTAGGTAGAACTCAGAAAATATCCAGGATGGAAATGCTGTTGCCTGATGACTAGAGAAATTGATGACCCACACTTGTAAAACAGTTTCTGGGACTTTGAGTGACAGGAGTCCCAGGGACTCACAAAGGGAAATTTGAGTACACATCTGACCTTGGAAGAATCCACCCCTCGAGGATTTATGTAGCCTGATGATGACCCTGCTTAACTCATGCAGTAAGCCTGTAGTGGTGTAAGACTGGCATTCTAGTATGATACCTAAAACGTTGTTTAAAAAATGTTACAGTACTTAGATGAAGTTTATACCATTTTTTATTTGGCTTGTTACTGAGAGAGTATTTGGACAGAGTATTATTTGTTTTCCAAATTCTACTTTTGAGCCAACTTCTTCCACAGCATAGGCCTGACTCTCCTCACAGAGTTGCACATATTTTCAAGACACAGCCTTAGACTCTAAAACTGATAATTCATGCAACCACATCTGTCTTTCCCCTTTGGGAAAGACAGAATAATGATGACTTTTAAATGTTATTAATAAGCAGCAAACGCCTTGAGAAAGGAATGGTTCCCCTTCGTGGGTTCAGAGCCCCACACACGGTGATTAAAAAGTATTGCTCTTTAACTACTTATTGCAATTTAAAGTAAAACAAACACTATGGTAGCAAAAGTCTTGCTGATGGAAGCTTCAGACTGAAATTCAGGCACCCACATGTTCCTAATACCACCCAGCATATAAGCCAATGACTGGAGGAAAGAATTAGTTTGCCTCTGATTACATCTGATTGTCATCAGTGATGACAATAAACAAGGCAGAAAGACCAAATGATACTTGTGGGAAGCTCTAAAAAGTGCCTGGGAAACGTTTTCAATTGAGGATACACAAGAGAAAAAAACCAACTCAGAGTCAGAGGTAAAAGGCACACTGATTTAAACCAGTCATCGGAGCAGCACAAATTAAAATGACAAAGAGGTATCACCTTACACCTATAGATTGGCAGATGTTGGAGAGATGGATAATGCCAAGTGTTTTGGGGCTGCGGGTTATAGGAAACCGCCTGAATTGCTGGTGGAAAGGGTGCACTGCTGCAGCCATTCTGGAAAGAATCAGGATTTAGTCCAATCATATATATCCTATGACCCAGCAATTCCTCTCCTGGTATGCCTCAAAGAAAATCTCATACAGGTCCATAAGGGATCATGTAAGAGAATATTCGTTGCAGTGTTATTTGTGGAGTTGGAGGCAATCTGAGTCCATCACTGGAGTAATTGAAAGATAAATTATGGTGTATGCACACCTTGAAGGGCTATGCAGAGCTTAGAAGCAAAAAATTAGTTGTATTCATAATGACATGGATGGATCTTAAAAATACGGTGCTGAGTTTAAAAAGTAAAAAACCAAATAAGATATATATAAGATATAAGCAAAAAACCAAATAAGATATGAATCACACTACCATTTATATAATTTGACATACGTATATCAAATAACAACATATATTTTATAAGAACACAAACAAAAAGATCCACCTTAAACACATTAGGATGTTTACCACATCAGGACAGAGAGAGGAACGAGAGTTGGAATTGGGATAAAAGGGAAGATATAAATAAAATAAGAGGGAGACTTGCATGTATCTGTGATGACAATATCTCATGAACTGGAAAAGGCAAAGAACAAGGTCTCTCCCAGGACATCCAGAAAGGAATGCAGCCCTGCTAACATTTTGATTTTAGCCATTTAAGACCCATTTTGGACTACTGACCTCCGGAACTGTAAGGAAATAAATTTATGTTGTTTTAAGCCATTAAGTTTGTGCTGATTTCTTACAACAGTGATAGAAAGCTCATAAAATAACTATAATTAATATGTTAAAGGAACTAGCAGAAAAGGTATACAACATACATAAACAGATGGGGAATTTCAGCAAAGAGATGGAAGCTATTCAAAACAGTCAAATGGAAATGCCAGATATGAAAAACACTGCATCAGAAATGAAGAATTACTTTGACAGTCTTACCAGCAGAATGGACACAGGAGAAGAAAAAACTGGTGAACTTAAAAAGATAGGTGAGAAATTGTGTAAACTGAAATACAAGGAGAAAAAAGGGTAAAAATGCAAAACATACATCCAGAACTCTGGAACAATATCGAATTGTCTAATATACATGTCACTGGAGCCCCAAAAGAAGACAAAAGAGAGAATATGAGGCAGAAGAAGTATTTGAAGAGATAATAGCTAAGAATTTTCCAAAGTTAATGAAAGACAAAAACAGACTAATAAAGGACCAACCACAGAGCCAACAAGCTGAGAAAACTGGAAGAAAGATTAACACAAAGAAAAACACACTTATCATGCACATCATAGACAAATTGCTGAAAATTAAATATATAGGGAAAATCTTTTTTTTTTTTTTTCAAAATTCTATTTTTATTGTCTCCAAAATACACCAATTGAGTCAAAGTCACATATATGAAACTCTCATACGTTGCCCATGAATTTTAGGGCTCAAAGGAATTTATTTTTATTTATTTATTTACTTATTTTTTTAAATTTTTTGTTTATTGCAGTAACATTGGTTTATAACATTGTAAAAATTTCAGGTGTACATCATTGTACTTCTATTTCTGCATAGATTACATCATGTTCACCACCCAAATACTAATTACAACCCATCACCACATACATGTACCGAATTATCCCTTTCACCCTCCTCCCTCCCCCCTTCCCCTCTGGTAACCACCAATCCAATCTCTGTCCCTATGTGTTTGTTTATTGTTGTTATTATCTACTACTTAATGAAGGAAATCATACGGTATTTGACCTTCTCCCTCTGACTTATTTCACTTTGCATTATACCCTCAATGTCCATCCATGTTGTCACAAATGGCTGGATTTCATCATTTCTTATGGCTGAGTAGTATTCCATTGTGTATATATACCACAGCTTCTTTATCCATTCGTCCCTTGATGGGCGCTTAGGTTGCTTCCAAGTCTTGGCTATTGTGAATAACGCTGCAATGAACACAGGGGTGCATGTACCTTTGCAAATTGGTGTTTTCAAGTTCTTTGGCTAAATACCCAACAGTGGAATAGCTGGATCATATGGTAGTTCTATCCTTGATTTTTTGAGAAATCTCCATACTGTTTTCCATAGTGGCTGCACCAGTTTGCATTCCCACCAGCAGTGTATGAGAGTTCCCTTCTCTCCACATCCTCTCCAACACATGTTGTTTCCTGTCTTGTTAATTATAGCCATTCTGACGGGCGTGAGGTGATATCTCATTGTAGTTTGGATTTGCATTTCCCTGATAGTTAGGGATTTTGAACATCTTTTCATGTGTCTGTTGGCCATCTGTATATCTTCTTTGGAGAAATGTCTGTTCAGGTCTTTTGCCCATTTTTTAATTGGGTTGTTAGCTTTTTTGTTGTTGAGATGCATGAGTTCTTTATATATTTTGGAGATTAAGCCCTTATCAGATGTATGATTTGCAAATATCTTCTCCCAATTGTTAGGTTGTCTTTTTGTTTTGTTGATGGTTTCCTTTGCTGTGCAGAAGCTTTTTAGTTTGATGTAGTCCCATTTGTTTATTTTTTCTATTGTTTCTCTTGCCCGGTCAGACATGGTGTTTGAAAAGATGTTGCTAAGACCGATGTCAAAGAGCGTACTGCCTATGTTTTCTTCTAGAAGTTTCATAGTTTCAGGTCTTACATTCAAGTCTTTAATCCATTTGGAGTTAATTTTTGTGTATGGTGTAAGGTAAGGGTCTACTTTCATTTTTTTGCATGTGGCTATCCAGTTTTCCCAACACCATTTGTTGAAGAGACTTTCTTTTTAGGGAAAATCTTAAAGCAAACCAGAACAAAGAAAGATAGAAACAATAAATACAGAGGAACAAAGATAAAAGTGATAAGGTGCCAGCTCCATTGCGCAAGCGGTTAAGTGCGCGCGCTCCACTGCGGCGGCCTGGGGTTTGCCGGTTCAGATCCTGGGTGCACACTGATGCACTTCTTGGCAAGCCATGCTGTGGCGGCATCCCATATAAAGTGGAGGAAGATGGGCACGGATGTTAGCCCAGGGCCAGTCTTCCTTAGCCAAAAAAAAGGAGGATTGGCAGATGTTAGCACATGGCTGATCTCCTCACAAAAAAAAAAAAAAAAAAAAGATAAAAGTGATAATAAACTTATTTTCATCAGGAACTATGCAGGCCAGAAACAGTGAAGTGGTATCTTAAAAGTAGTATAATAAAAAAAAATCTGTCAACCAAAAATTATTTACCTAGTGATAATATTGATATTTATTAAAAAAATCTAATTTTAGGTGCCAGCCTGGTGGCATAGTGATTAAGTTCGTGTGCTCTGCTTCTGCGGCCTGGGGTTCACAGGTTCAGATCCCGGGTGTGGACCTATGCACTGCTCATCAAGCCATGCTGTGGAAGGCATCCCACATATTAAGCAGAGGAAGATGGGCATGGATGTTAGCCCAGGGCCAACCTTCCTCAGCAAAAAGAGGAGGATTGGCAACAGATGTCAGCTCAGGGCTAATTTTCCTCACACACACACACACAAATCTAATTTTAAATCTATCAACTTGCTATTTGTTTTCTTCTTATCCCATCTGTTCTTTATTGTTGTTTTTCTCCTTTTCCTTTCTTTTAATTTTATTTATTTATTTATTTTTCCCCCAAAGCCCCAGTAGATAGTTGTATGTCATAGCTGCACATCCTTCTCATAGCTGTATGTGGGACGCGGCCTCAGCATGGCCGGACAAGCGGTGCGTCGGTGCGCGCCCGGGATCCGAACCCGGCCGCCAGCAGCAGAGCGCGCGCACTTAACCACTAAGCCATGGGGCCGGCCCGATCCTTTTCCTTTCTTTTAGATTGAGTATTTTTTATTATTCCATTTTATTGGCTTATTATATTGAAAAGTATATTAAATGTAAATAATCTAAACACTACACTTAAAATGCAAATGTTGTCAGGTTGTATTAAAAAGTAAGACCTTACTATTTACTATCCAGAAAAAAAAATCCAGCTTCAAATATAAAGACATAGATGACTTAAAACTAAAAGGATAGGAAAAGATATATCACACTAACAACTAATCAGAAGATTCAACATCATTTAGATGTCATTTCTCCCCAAATTGATCTACAGATGCAACACAATCTCAATCAAAATCCCAACAGATTTAGTCGTTCTTGTTGCTGAAATTGATAAGCTAATTAAAAAATTTATATGGAATTGCAAAGAAATGAGAATAATAAAACAATTTTGACAAGGAAGAACAAAGTTGGAGAACTTATACTACTCGACTTCAATTAATAAGGCCACATTAATCAAGACTGTGGTAGCAGAATAAAGGATAGATGTATAAATTAAAGAAAAAACTGGAATCTTGAAATAGATCCATGCATATACGGTTGACTGATTTTTGATTAAGGTAGTAAGGTAATTCAATGGGGGAAAGAATAATCTCTTTAACAAATAATTCTAGTACAATTGGATATCCACTTGGAAAAAAATGAAACTCCACTCGTACCTCACAACAAATATAAAAATTAACTTGAAATTAACTTGAAAAATTAACTTGAAATTAACTTGAAAAATTAACTTGAATATAACCTAAACCCAAGAGCTAAAACTCTAAAAATTCTAGAAGAAAACCTAGGCCAAAATCTTTGTGAACTGCAGTTAGGCAAAATTTTCTTAGGACACAAACAGTATGAACCATAAAAGAGAAATGCCAATTGGACTTCATCAAATTTAAAAATATTTGCTCTTCAAAAGACATTGGTAGGAAAATGAAAAGACAAACCACAAACTGGAGGTAAATATTTGCAAACGTATCTGATGAAAGTCTTAAAATCTAAATATATAAACGACTCTAACAATTTAGTAATAAGAAGACAAACATCTCAAAGAAATTGGCAAAAGATTTGAACAGACACTTTAACAAAGAAGATATATGAATGGCTAACAAGCACATGAAAAAATGCTCAACATCATTAATCATTAGGAAAATACAAATTAAAACCACAATGAGATATTACTTCCTACCCACTAGAATGGTTAAAATTAAAAAGGATGACCCTACCAAGGGTTAGTGAGGATGTGGAGCAACACGATCTCTCAGACATTGCTGGTGGGAATGCAAAAGAGGACAGCCACTTTGGAAATCATTTGACAATTTCTTATGAAGTTAAACACACACACATACCAATTTTTACTCCTAGGTATTTGCCCAAGAGAAATAAAAACATATGTTCATAAAGACCTGCTACATGAATGTTCATAGCAGCTTTCTTCTTATTGACCCAAACTGGAAACAACCCTAATATCCATCAACTGTTGAACAGATAATATCTATATGCTGAATATCACAGATTGTGATAAATCTATACAATGGAATATTACTCAGTAACGAAAAGGAACAAACTACAGATATGAACAAGAACAGGTGAATCTCAAAAGCACTATGTTAAGTGAAGGAAGCCAAACACAAAAGATTACATATTATATTCTTCCATTTACATGATATTCTAGAAAAAGCAAACAATAGTGACAGAAAGCAAATCAGTGGTTGCCAGGTGCCAGAGGATGGGGGAGGAGACCAACTGCAAAGGGCACCAGGGAACATGTTAGGGTAATAGAAATGTCTGTCTGCGTGTGGTGGTGGCTTCCAGAGTTAATACATTTGTCAAAACTCATGAATTGTACCCTTAAAATAAGTGAATTTTATTATATGTAAATTATATCTCAATAAGCTGATTAAAAATATATACGAAATAATGCTTCTTGGAGAAAAAAAAGGAAATGACGTAGAGGGAGTTCAAGTGTTGGTGGGTGAGGAGAAGGAAGCAGGGAGAAAATGAAAGAGAAACAGAGAGAGAGCCAGAAAGAAAAGACAAAGACACAAGAGATGCAGAGACAGACCTACAAACACAGGGGCAAACCTGCCAGCAACGTGGAGACACAGTCAGAAAAAAACAGAAGGAAGGAAAGGAAAAAAGGTTAGAGACCCCCAGAAGAGAGGATAAATGATGATAGAATAATATTTGCTATTGTTACATTTTGGGATATTAACACTAAAAAATAAATGCTGTGTTATAGTTTTACAACAATAGGCTCATACCAATTTGAATTTGTAAAGATCTCAGAGTTAGAAAGGATCTTATAGGTTATCTAGTCAACCTCTGACACAGGCAAGAATCCTCCCAGCAGCATCCCTAGAGCTTGGAAGATCAGCTCTTCTTCCTTATCACTGCCGGATGGTGCTCAGACTACCCACCAGCTGGGGTCCAGCATCCAACACCACGACTGAGGGTGAGCTGAATCTGCCTTCTCTCCATCCCAGCATCTGTCCCACCTCCTTATGCAGGATCACAGGAGTATGTCGGCTTCCTGCCCCACTTGAGATATTTGCAGGCTGTGGCCATATGCCCCTTTGAATCCTCTCTTCCAAGTTAAATATTTCCTATTCCTTTAACTTTCTTCACAAGAGATGGTTCCTGGGCCCTTCAGCATCCCCAACCCTCCCCCTTGGGCTCTGGTTTGTCAAGGAGCCCTAGGCAGTGTGGTGCCACCATGCGGGAGAATTGAGAGACTGATCACATCGCTTTTATTAATGCAGCCTAAGCTTCATTTAAAGATTTTTTTCCCCCTTTATTGACAAAGGGCTTTTCAAATTGTGAAATGTATCAGGTATATAAAAAGTAATGAATAAAATAATCACTTAAGAGTCCATTCCTTTGCTTGGGAATATCATGATGCCACATTTGCTTCAGACTTTTAAAGTCACATTTCAAGCCACATTCACTTCAGATATTACAGCTACAATTGAAGCCCCCTAGGCACCCTGTTCACACTCTCTCCCCTGGAGAAACCATTATCATGAACTTGGTGTTTACCTTTCCCATGCAATTTTTACATGGTTAAATGTACGAATCAGAAAATGATAGCATTGTTTTGCATATTTTAAATTTCATATAAATTGTAACACACTGTATATATTTTTCTATAACTTAAGTTTTTGAGATCTTTTCTATTGTGATTCATTTACTGCTATTTAGCAACCCATTGCATTTTCTACAATGTGTTTATTCACACTCCTGTTGATGGGCATTTAGGTTGTTTCCAATTTTCTTTTATAGACAATGTTGCCATGAACATTCTTGATCATGACTCCTTGCACACGTGTGTGGGAGTTTCTTTAGGGTCAGTAGCTGTGACTGGAATGGCTGAGTCATTGAATGGGTGCATCTTCTCTTTTACTACACCTGGCACATTGACTTTTTTAACCATCTGATTAAAGCCTGTGGTCAGCTAATTTTGTCATATAAACGCCTACCAAGCAACGTCTTCCCCAACATGTTCTATTTTTAAAAAGCCAACCTCGTACTCACGGAATGTCTCTTCTATGCAAGACACTGTGCTAGGCGCTGTGGACACACAGAAAAATGGCAGGTCCTTTGCCTTTGAGGGACTTACAAATATACAAAGGCAAATCCAGGTCAGTGCTGGGTCTGTAGACGTAGCGTCCTCACTGAGGCTTGTAATTATTTATGAAAACCCACTGACAAGATGCGTGCCCTGCTACTTGGGAAGGGAAGCAGAAAAGGGAAACACGATGACTATATGCTTCATATGCTGACAGTAGCTTTCCTTCCAGGGTCACCTCGTTCAATTTCATGATCATTTACACTTGTGGAGTGCTTCATAGTTCACCAAGTGCTTGCATACACATCCCCTAATTGGTTCTTACATCCTCCCTGGGAGGCTGAGAGGGCACCCACCATCATCCCACTGTAGAGCTGAAGGAGCTGAGGCGCAGAGGGGGAAGTGAATTGTACCTCATCATGAGGCCAGGAATGGCAGAGCCCAAGCTAGAACTCAGGTCTCCTGACTCCAAATCAGTGTCTTTTCCAAAATATCACTGACTCCCCATTGCTGGAAAACCCTCTAGGGCCTCTCTATCTGTCCTACATCAGGCTGAAAGATAGACATGTAATCAACAAAAATTTAAGATATTAAATCTGGGCTCCTGACCTCCATGGCTGGAAAAATGCCCTTGACAGCCAGGTCACAAGTGCTTCCAGGGTCTCCCTCCTCTCCTCCTCTCCAGGCCGGGGTATTCACCATCCCTATGGGAAAGAACAATCCATCTGTGGTTGGAAGCATCTGTTTTATAGAAAACACAGTCTTTATAAAACTAGGGTACAGACAACTGGAACTACTCACTGGTCCTCAAATGCATCTCCCCTTTTACTCTACTGAACCTTTGCTCAGTTTCCTCTCCTGAGTGCTCTCACTTCCATTTCTACCTGTCAAAATGCTACCCATACTCAAAATAGCCATCACAATATTGAAGAACAAAGTCAGAAGATGGACACTATCCAACTTCAAGACTTACTGTAAAGCTATAGGAATCAAAACAGTGTGGTATTGGTGAAAGAATAGACACATAAATCAATGGAACAAAATGTACAGCCCAGAAATAGACCCACACTTAAGTCTTTAATCCATTTCAAATTAATTTTTGTGAGTGGTGTAAAATAGGGGTCCAATTTCATTCTTCTGCACATGGATATCCAGTTTTCCCAACACTATTTATTGATGACACTAGACTTTCCCCATTGTGTATTCTTGGTGTCCTTGTCAAAATTAGTTGACCATATATGCATGGGTTTATTACTGGGCTCTCTATTCTCTTCCACTGGTGTCTATTTTTACGCCAATTCCATACTGTTCTGATTATGATAGCTTTGTAATATAGTTTGAAATCAGGGAGTGTGATGCCTCTGACTTTGTTCTTCTTTCTCAAGATTGCTTTGTCAATCCAGCAATACTACTTCTCGGTATATACTCAAAGGAAATGAAATCAGTACCTCGAAGAGATATCTGCACTCTCATGTTCACTGCAGCATTATTCACAATAGCTAAAATAGAGAATCAGTCTAAGTGTCCATTGACAGATAAACAGATAAAATAATGTGGGTATATATGCACAACAGAATATTATTCAGCTATAAAAAAGAAGGAAATTCTGCCACTTGCGACAATATGAATGAACATGGAGGACGCTATGTTAAGTGAAATAAGCCAACACAGAAAGACAAATACTGTCTGATTTCATTTATAGGTGGAATCTAAAATAGTCGAATTTATAGAAGTAGAGAGTAGAATGGTAGCTGCCAGGGGCTGGGGGGTGGGGGAAATGAGGTGATGTTGGTTAAACAGCGTAAACTTTCAGTTATAAGATGAATAAATTCTGGGGACCTAATGTATAGTGTAGTGATTATAGTTAATAATACTGTATTGTATACTTGAAATTTGCTAAGAGAGTAGATCTTAAGTGTTCTCACCATACACACTCACAAAAGGTAACTATGAGAGGTGATGGATGTGTTAATTAACTTGATTGTGGTAATCATTTCACAATGTAGACATATATTAAATCATCACATTGTATACCTTAAAAAATCATGTTGTACTACCTAAATATATACAATATTTATTTGTTAATAATACCTCAATGAAGCTGGAAAAAATAAAAAATAAAAACAATTGCCCTTCACTGTAAAGTGGATATAGTACCCACCTCACAGGATTGTTATGAGGATTAAATGAGATAATACACGGACACATTTAGGTCAGCCCCTGGCACACAGCAAGTGATTAATAAACATTAGCGATTAATACCTCTATTATCCGGGCATGGGACTAGGTTTAGGGGCGGGGGGTGTTGTATGTCTAGGATTATTGCTTTATTCTCAGTTAGAAAAGGCTGGTCCAGATTGTCCCCGTTGTTTTTGTAAGGGAAGGTTGGGGGAGGATACTCTAATAGGAGAGGGGGCTTTGTGTCCCCCTAAGGCGAATGCCTCTAATCCAGAGGCACATCTATTACCAACCCCGAAGGCTCTATCACTTCCCCTGGGATAGTAGCCTGAGCAATCTGAGAACTAAGAGGAAACAGAGGGAGCCTCTCACCTCCAAAACATGGTCAGTCACACACTGGCAGGTGGGACGACACTCACGCCCTTCCCACTGGTGGGAAGAGACACATATTGTCAGTGACAGCCTTCTCCTTGAACAGGTGCATGATCAAAGATCAAGATTTCCGAGGCGGGAAAAAATGATTCAGTTAGCACCTACCACGACCCACCCACAGAGAGACGGAGTCCTATTTTGAGCAGGAAAGGGGTGGAAACAGCAGGAGAGAGGGGTCCATTCCCGGCCCCCCCCAGCAACTGCACCAAATCTAAGCATTCTCTGTGGGCTTAATTGCCATGTAACCTTCAACTTGATAAACATGTTTTAAAAATAGTGTGGCCAGAACGAGAGCTTTGAAAAGCAGCACTCAGCAGGTTCTAAGTCTATGTAAAATAGTTCAAGACGACTGAAAGCGGCCTGGGACAAGGATCTGAGAGCCCTGTTCTCAGAGAAGAACGTTCCAAGGGAATCAGGTCTGACTGTCATGCTGATGTAATGCATGTGGTCATCTATTTGAGTTAATCCCTTCACTATCAAATAAGCCTCTTGTACTAACAGATGTTGGAAGAAAATGAAAAATTCAATCAACTTTAATAGAAAGCAAAAGAAAAGAAAGAAGAAAATTCGCCCTAGATTCTGTCTCCTCCAAATTCACCTCATTTTCTGGATCCCCCATATATAATCTTTCTCAGTTAAGCTTATTGCATATAGATAGGCCTTTATATTCTGCTTTTGCTTACTTAACACTGATTAACATTCTCTACTGGGAGGCATTATACGAAACAATTTTTAAATTTAGTAATGTAAAGGTAGAAACACTTCAGTAATTAAAACAAAGTACATAGAGCAATTTCTTTCAAAGTCCTTTGGGTCTTGCCACCCCCACCCTCACTCCCACCCCTTGCCCTGAAAACACCTCCCACATACCTGCTTTTAGATGGGAAATCATTAGTTATTGAGTACTTTCAAATAAGGTATCTCATTTAATCGTCACAATCACCATGTGAGAATGTAGTATTAGTCTCTCATTTAACTGATGAGAAAACAAAGGCTCAGAGAGCTCAACTAACTTTCCCAGAGTCAACCGGGAACTCGGCGTGGAGCTCTGGCGCCCTGGCACCTTGCCTTCTACCATCAAGTCGTATTGTTGTGTGGTCCCAGGCGATGCAGTCGCTGAACACCTGAGGAGGGACCGCAGTGCTTACCCCCCGGTGTGTGTGGCCTATGACAGCATCTTTCCTGGGAGCAGGTTTTGACAGAGATGAGGGCCTGGGATGGCCAAAGGGGAGGTTCGACAGCAAGAAAAGGGTTCTGAGAAGCAGAGCCAGGCCCAGGGTGAGGCAAGTGAGGCACCAAGGGTGCAAAACTGAAGAAGGCGCTCACTCTCAGGCGCTGAGCCCGCGCTTGCACACCACTGAATATAAGAAGCTGGGGTCACAAAGGTAAACTTTTAAACTCCCTTTTTCCTGGACATACCTGAGAAAGGGGTCATTCTTTTGGTTATATTTATTTTGGTGCAGAACTGATTTGGTGGAGTGGTGATACCCGTTAAGTATTTTCTGGGAGCTGTCTGGTTGGGGTGATGAAACCAGAAAGCCATGAGGCCTTGCTGGCAGGAGCATGAAGGGTGGCTGGAGAGAAGTCTGTGCGGGAGCTGCCTCGAGCATGTCTAAGCTACTCGGGGGATTCCTAGAAATAAGTGGGGTGGTGGGAGACACCTGGCTGGTGGGCTGAGATCCTGAATCAGGTGGGTGTGGGTGACAGAAAATAAAAATGTGACTTTTATGTTCACATGACCTTCTTTGTAGCCACAGGCTAGGGCTTGGGGACGCTTTGGCAATAGAAGAAATCTTGCTTACATCCACCAGAGGGAAAATACATAAAAATCTCAGGAATATTTTGTTCAATTCCCTGACACTTTAAAGATGATCTTCAAGGTCGAGAAGGGCTGAATAACAGCCTGTTCTCAGGCTTACCTCCCTTCTGGCACAATCTGGCTTCTCAAGGGTGGTAAAAGACACTGAGGAAAATACTCTCTTGGGAAAACAATGTTGGTTCTTGAGAGAGAAACAGAGAAGAAATATGACAACCACGTGTACTCTTGGTAAACACTCAGAACTGCTCCTGAAAGGTCCTTCTTCAGGAGTTAATTAAACATAAATAAAGAGATGCCTTTAAATGGTTATTGTGTTTCAAAATGTTGACTTACATCCAAGGATCCTCCCTGTGTGTGGGAAAAACAATTTCTCCAGAGAAGGGTAGCCAAGGCTCAATTCAGTTCAGTGATGAGGTTACAAAGCTGGTTTAATTGGAGGAGTACTCCCTAACGCACCCATCATACGCCTTGTATCCAGGTTTGTGGGGAGACACACATCTAGGATGAATCTTCACGGTTCCTGTCCTCAAGATGCTCATACTCTAGCTGTAGAGAGGGCTAGCGCTCAGCTGGGTGGGTAAATCCAACATTTATATTCAACTCTTTGGTTCTACCATTACACAGAATTGTGTGTGACAGCATCAGCATGGCTCGTAGCCCCCAAGAATGCCCAGCTTGGACGGTCTGTCATGGGAGACTTCTAGGTCATTTTACAGTTGGGCAACAGATTGGGCTATTCCTCCCAATGGGAAGAGGGGGGCTACAACACACCATATCTGTGGACCTGCCAGGCTACCTTGGGCTTTATGTGGAACCATCTCCTACCTGCTCTCCAACTGAAGACACGAGTGGCTGTACTTCTTGGGACACATGGAGCACGAGTGGGCATTACCAGCCCTGGCTGAGCTCTGCCATTTGGTCTGGACAAAAAAAAAGCTTGGGGTGCAATGGAGGCAGGCAGTTGACCTCTTTGCCCATCCCGAAGGCCCAAGTCAGAGGGTTCATGGATGTTAGATTGGCACTGCCTCAGTCACTGAGGGACTGCTGACAGGGCTCAGACGGAATGCACGCTTCTGTTTGCTTTGTGTTTTCTTTTTGTTTTGAAGCCCTTGCTTAGGTTGAAATTTTTTGGCAAGGGCAGAGTGTTCTTTTCAGCTCTGTGTCTTTTGCTGAGGAAGGCAGGTAGCTCTCCTAGGAGAAGAGACAGCCAGGTGCAGTGTGGGGGCGCTGCCTCGGGGGTGAGCAGGCCAGGGGGTCTACTCCCCTCTCAGCAAGGTATTAACCTCCCTAAACCTCAGTGTTCCCATCCCCATGCAGAACAAGCTCTCTCGCTTCCAGCTGAAAATAGGTTGTGACCAGAAAACTAAAGATTGTAGAATTACCTTTTGGAAGCCATCCTCCCTTTTTACACAGAAAACCAGGCCTCTGTGAGGAAATCTTGGCCAAGAAGAACACAAGCGAGAGAGAACCAGCAAGCCAGGCTGGGGGCCTTCCTGGGAGCCCTGGCCCAAGCTGGCTCTTATGGGACGCCTCAGCCTCCCTTATACAGTGTCTGTATCCGCAGAGAATAACAGGCCAGTTAAAAACGGGTGTGGGCAGCAGTTTACAGTTCACACACACATTAGCCCGGGTGCTCTCCAGACTGCTTAGGATTTCGTTGCTCCCAGAATTTTCATCTCTTGTGGAAAGTACTTGTACCTGGATGTGGTCTTTCCCAGCCCTGCCACCAAGCAGCTCCTCAGATCCCAAGGCACTCGACTCCCCACAGAGCACAGCATCCTCTCCACAAGGGAATGGCCGGGACAAGAGAAAGGACTATGAAGATGGGCCCCTGCCCTCATCGGCCCACATCTCACTGTCCAGCCCACGCTGCCTCTCCTCTGAAACCTTGGGTCTCCCTCCAGCTTGGTGTGCTCTGCCTCCCCGTCTGCCCCGAGCAGCGCCTTCCCGCGGACGAGGGCCGGCCAGGGCTGCCACCTCTGCCAGGGCCAGTGGGTCCGCTCTCCACAGGGCAATTCAAGCAGAAGCTGGAGCTTTTCCTTCCGCGGCACCGTGCCTGACGTTGGAGAAGAGCGACCTCTAGTGTTGGTTCTTTTTTTTTTTTTTTTAAAGATTTTATTTATTCATTTTTTTCCCCCCAAAGCCCCAGTAGATAGTTGTATGTCATAGGTTCACATCCTTCTAGTTGCTGTACGTGGGACTCGGCCTCGTGGTGGACGGAGAAGTGGTGCCTCGGGGCGCGCCCGGGATCCGAACCCGGGCCGCCAGCATCAGAGCGCGCGCACTTAACCGCTAAGCCACGGAGCCGGCCCTCTAGTGTTGGTTCTTGGAAGAGATGCAGAGGCTTCCCCCTGCCTGGTAGAGGCCCCTGGGATCTGTCCTGTTGGGGCGTGAGAGGGGCGGAGCTTAACTGGGTGTGGCAGAGAGAGGCGGGGAGGATGGACAGAGGGGACTCGAGCTCCAGGAAGCTCGAGTGTGCACATTTGGCCTCTCAGGCCTGTTTATGGACTGAATGTATCTGTCTTTGATCCGCCTCTCTTGTAACGCCCAAGACAGCCCACCCTTCACCCCTGACTCAGCTGGCTGCAACAAGTTCACCTGCCTCTGGGACTGAACAAGGGGAAGGTGGGAAAGGCATCAAGCAGTGTGTCTGGGTATGAACGAGGGCACCTGGTTGTCCGCTGAAAGCACTAACTCTCAGGGGGCCCCCATCCATGCCTCCGTGGTCCAGCAATGACCAACTGGTCAGCCCTGTCTTCTGCTCCGGGGAACACTTAGCAGTGCGTGAGCAGGCAAATGTTGGGTGGCATGCCCTGTGAGGCAGCGGGACCGCCTGGTGACTGACTTTTCAGAGCCCCACCATCTTTTTTTTTTTTCAATGGTAATTTTTTTTTGAGAAAGATTGGCCCGGAGCTAACATCTGTTGCCAGTCTTCCTCCTCCCCGTTTTTTCTCCCCAAAGTCCCAGTAGATAGTTGTATGTCATACTCATACATCCTTCTAGTTGCTCGTGGGACGCTACCTCAGCATGGCTTGATGAGCGGTGAGTAGGTCTGCGCCCAGGATCCCAACTGGCAAACGCCAGGCCACTGAAGCAGAGCACGTGAACTCAACCGCTGTGCCACCAGGCCGAAGGCCCCACCATCTTCACCAACACCACCCCATTCTGTGAGATGGACAATCCAATTTTTTCTAATCTTCAGTAAACTGCTACACAATTCGGATTAAAGCCTCCCTCCCCTTTCCCTTCTAAACAGATTACCTTGCTTAGGTCCCTCCAAAAAGGAATTTTAGAGCTGCCACCAGCCACAGGGCATGACGCCCATGGTGCTCAGGAGGCAGAGGTGTTGGGAAATGAAGTGGTATCGGGATGCTTGAAGGGAGAAGGCACCATCAGCATTACACCCTCTCCCTTCCCAGCCTCGCAAGTACCCTTGGAACCTTTTTTGTTGCTGTTGTTTCCTGTGAATTATCATCTATCTTCAGCTCTATGTGACTTTATCGAGTTTGAGACCCCAAACTGCTGCACCTTCAAGGTCAAATTGAGTATTATTTGTGTATAATTTTTGCCAAGTCTATTTCCAATCAGAGGGAGGGTGACCATCTATCCTGGTTCGCCTGGAACAGGCCTGGTTTACATCTGTCACTCTAGGATCCTTATTTATGATATTCCCTTTCATGATGAAAAGGGTCCCATTTAGATGGTAAATTACACTGTCACCCTAATCACAGATAATTTATGTAAGAAAACACTTAGGCATTAGGATTTAGAGGATGTGAGAGATACTGTTACCAGGAATTTGAGATTTAAATGGTTATTATAATCTTGGCATAATTAGCTCTAAGCTTCCTGGCAGCTGGAACAAAAGAAAAACATTAAGGTTTAAGAAGTTGATTCCATCTTGTCAAATGGCCCATGTTACATCTTCTGGAGGGACATACTATCAAGCACTAAATTTTAGGAGGAATTTTTCACATAAATTGTTATGTAAGGGACACTGAGTAACAAAAGGGACAATGTCTTCAGTGGTAGTTTTTGCAGAATTTTCTATATGGCCTTTTTTTTGGGGGGGGGGAGATTGGCCCTGTGCTAACATCTGTTGCCAATCTTCCTCTTTTTTCTTTTTTCTCCCCAAAGACTCAGTACATAGTTGTGTATCATTCTAGTTGTAGAATTGTAGCTCTTCAGTGTAGAACGCTGCCTCAGTATGGCTTGAGGAGCTGTGAGCAGGTCCACGCCCAGGATCTGAACTGGTGAACCCCAGCTGCTGAAACGGAGCGTGGGAACCCAACCGCTATGGCTCTATGTGGCCATTTTTTGTATTGGTCTTCAAAAATGACTGCTTTTCCAATCCTCTCTCTTTCTCTGTGAAAAATGGGGAGGAAATAAAAATTATTTCACAGGGATTAACTGAAATAATATTGTGCAAGTGCCAAGTAAACTATAAATATCAAAATATTGTCCTTTTCATTCTTATTATCTTATCCCAAACCCTCTTTTTATTGATGGGGAAGCCAAGGCCCAGAGACAGAGAAGAAGTGACATGGCAAGTTAGTGGCAAAACTGGGGTTAAGACTCCTGTTTAACTCTTGATGCTAATAAAACCTCACAGAGCAGTTCACCAAGACATTCTGAGATTCTGTCAGGCCACCAGTGGGGGCTGGAGGTAGGGGGTGGGAAGACGATGCAGGAAGGAATTCAGAGGCCTTGGACAGTAGTGGGTGTGGTGGCCCAGATGTAGAGGCTAGAAATGGTGTTTTAAGTCATCATCATAAAGAGATATTATTAACATAATTTTCTTTTAGCAAAATAAAAAGCTTTGCATGGTGTTTGTTTTAGTCACTCCTGGCTGAAAACAACAAGGCATCTGTTTCTTGCAAGTTAGGAAAAACGCTGTTCCAGGTCTAGTTTCCAGGGGCACAGCCCTTTGGGGCTAGTTCCAGCAGTGGGTTTTCCAGCATTATAGCACAACCTTCTTTTTAGCTTGTTCTTCTCCAGGCCAGGGGGAGTCTCAAAATATGGTGTCTAGAAAGTTGTTAGAAACATCAGCATCAGCATCACCCACAAACTTGTTACAAACACAGTAGCCAAGACTTGGAAGTAAGCCAAGTGCCCATCAACAGATGAATGGATAAAGATGTGGTATACGTATACAATGGAATACTACTCAGCCATAAGAAAGATAAAATCATCTCATTTGCAACAACATGGATGGACCTTGGGAGTATTATGCTGAGTGAAATAAGTCAGACAGAGAAAGACAAATACTGTATGATTTCACTCATATGTGGAAGATAAACAAACACATAGATAAGGAGAACAGATTGGTGGTTACCAGAGGGGAAGTGGGTGGAGGGAAAGCCAAAGGGGTAAAGTGGCACACATGTATGGTGATGGATAAAAACTAGATCATTGGTGGTGAACACGATGCAGTCAATACAGAAGCTGAAATATAATAATGTTCACCTGAAATTTACACAATGTTATAAACCAATGTGACTTCAATAAAATGTTTTTTTATTGATGTCATATAGTTTATAACATTTTAAATTTTAGTTGTACATTATTGTTTGTCAGTCACCATGTAAATGTGTCCCTTCACCCCTTGTGCCCACCTCCCAACCCCCTTTCCCTTGGTAACCAGCAAACTGTTCTCTCTGTCTGTAGGGGTGCATAAGCCTCTTTGGATTGTTGGTTTCAGGTTCTTTGGATAAATACCCAATAGTGGGATAGCTGGATCATAAAGTATTTCTATTTTTAATTTTTTGAGGAATCTCCATACTGTTTTCCGTAGAGGCTGCACCAGTTTGCATTCCCACCAGCAGTGAATGAGGGTTCCCCTGTCTCCACAGCCTCTCTGACATTTGTTGTTTTTTCTCTTGGTGATTATAGCCATTCTAATGGGTATAAGGTGATATCTTAGTGTAGTTTTGATTTGCATTTCCCTGGTGATTGGTGATGTTGAACATCTTTTCATGTGCCTGTTGGCCATCTGTATATCTTCCCTGGAAAAATGTCTGTTCATATCCTCTGTCCATTTTTTGATTGGGTTGTTTTTTTGTTGTTCAGTTGTGTGTGATCTTTATATATTATGGAGATTAACCACTTGTCAGATATATGATTTGCAAATATTTTCTGCCAGCTGGTGGGTTGTCTTTTCATTTTGATCCTGGTTTCATTTGCCTTGCAGAAGCTCTTTAGTCTGATGAAGTCCCACTTGGTTATTTTTTCTTTTGTTTCCCTTGTCCAAGTAGACATGGAATTCAAAAAGATCTCTTTATGACCGACATCAAGAGTGTACTGCCTGTATTTTCCTCTAGGAGTCTTATGGTTTCATGTCTTACTTTCGAGTCTTTGATCTATTTTTAGTCAATTTTTGTGTGTGGTGAAAGAAAATGGTCTACTTGCATTCTTTTGCATGTGGCTGTCCACTTTTCCCAGCACCATTTATTGAAGAGACTTTCCTTTCTCCATTGTATGTTCTTAGCTCCTCTGTCAAAGATTAGGTGTCCATAGATGTGTGGTTTTATTTCTGGACTATCAATTCTGTTCCATTGATCTGTGTGTCTGTTTTGGTACCAGTACCATGCTGTTTTAATTATTATAGCTTTGTAGTATATTTTGAAGTTAGGGATTGTAATGCCTACAGCTTTGTTCTTTTTTCTCAGGATTGCTTTAGCTATTCAGGGTCTTTTGTTGCCCCATATGAATTTTAGTATTCTTTGTTCTATTTCTGTGAAGAATGTCATTGGGATTCTGATTGGAATTGCAATGAATCTGTAGATTGCTTTAGGTAGTATGGACATTTTAACTATGTTTATTCTTCCAATCCAAGTGCATGGGATATCTTTAAAGCCATTTCTTTATGTCATCACCAATTTTTTCAATAATGTCTTATAGTTTTCATTGTATAGATCTTTCACCTCCTTGGTTAAATTTATTCCTAGATATTTTATTCTTTTTGTTCAATTGTAAATGGGATTGTATTCTTGAGTTCTCTTTCTGTTAGTTAATTATTAGAGTATAGAAATGCAACTGATTTTTGTAAGTTGATTTTGTACCCTGCCACTGTGCTGTAGTTGTTGATTATTTCTAATAGTTTTCCAATGAATTCTTTAGGGTTTTCTATATATAAAATCATGTCATCTGCAAACAGCAAGAGTTTCACTTCTTCAATGCCTATTTGGATTCCTTTTATTCCTTTTTCTTGCCTAATTGTTCTGGCCAAAATCTCCAGTACTATATTGAATAGGAGTGGCGAGAGCGGGCACCCTTGTCTTGCTCCTGTTCTCAGAGGGAAGGCTTTCAGTTTTTCCCTGTTGAGTACGATGTTGGCTGTGGGTTTGTCATATATGGCGTTTATTGTGTTGAGGTACTTTCCTTCTATATCCATTTTGTTGAGAATTTTTATCATAAATGGATGTTGGATCTTGTCAAATGCGTTCTTTGCATCTATTGAGATGATCATGTGGTTTTTATTTCTCATTTTGTTAATGTGATGTATCATGTTGATTGGTTTGCGGATGTTGAACCATCCCTGCATCCCTGGTATAAGTCCCACTTGATCATGGTGTATGATCTTTTTAATGTATTGCTGTATTTGGTTTGCCAATATTTTGTTGACGATATTTGCATCTGTGTTCATCAGGGATATTGGCCTGTAATTTTCCTTCTTTGTATTGTCCTTTTCTGGCTTCAGTATCAGGGTGATGTTGGCCTCGTAGAATGTGTTAGGAAGTGCTCCATCTTCCTCTATTTTTTGGAATAGTTTGAGAAGGATAGGTATTAAATCTTCTCTCCAGAGAAGCCATCTGGTCCTGGACTTTTATTTTTTGGGATGTTTTTGATTACTGTTTCAATCTCTTTACTTGTGATTGGTCTATTCAGATTCTCTATTTCTTCTTGATTCAGTTTTGGGAGGTTGTATGAGTCTAAGAATTTATCCATTTCTTCTAGATTGTCCAATTTTGCTGGCATATGGGTTGTCATAGTATTCTCTTATAATCCTTTGTATTTCTGTGGTCTGTTGTAATTTCTCCTCTTTCATTTCTAATTTTGTTTTTTGAGCCTTCTCTCTTTTTTTCTTAGTGAGTCTGGCTGAGGGTTTGTCAATTTTGTTTATCTTCTCAAAGAACCAGCTCTTTGTTTCATCGATCCTTTTGACTGTTTTTTTGGTTTCAATTTCATTTATTTCTGCTGTAATTTTTATTATTTCCCTCCTTCTGCTGACTTTGGGCTTTGTTTGTTCTTCTTTTTCTAATTCTGTTAGGTGTAGTTTCAGATTGCTTATTTGGGATTTTTCCTGTTTGTTATGGTGGGCTGTATTGCTATGAGTTTCCCTCTCAGAGCCACTTTTCCTGCATCCCATATGAGTTTGTGTGGTGTATTTTCATTCTCATTTGTCTCCAGATATTTTTTGATTTCTCCTTTAATTTCTTCAATGATCCATTGGTTGTTCAGTAGCATGTTGTTTAGTTTTCACATCTTTGTCACTTTCCCAGTTTTTTTCCTGGGAAATGATCCCCTGCTATTATTGTGTTGTTATTAATATCTTCTTTTAGGTTTGTTAATAGTTGCTTTATATACTTCAGTGCTCCTGTATTGGGTGCATATATATTTATAAGTGATATGTGTTCTTGGTGGAATGTCCCTTTTATCATTATATATTGCCCCTCTTTTTCTCTCATTACCTGCTTTATCTTGAAGTCTACTTTGTCTGATATAAGTATGGCAACACCTGCTTTCTTTTGTTTGCCATTAGTATTATCTTCCATCCTTTCACTCTGAGCCTGTGTTTGTCTTTAGAGCTGAGATGTGTTTCCTGGAGGCACTGTATTGTTGGGTCTTGTTTTTTAATCCATCCCACCACTCTGTGTCTTTTGATTGGAGAATTCAATCCATTTACCACTGAGAGTGATTATTGATATATGAGGGCTTAATGTTGCTATTTTATTGCTCATTCTCTGGTTCTTCTGCATTTCCTTTGTTTCTCGTCCCATGTGTTTTGGACTACCAATTCAGTTTGGTAGTTCTGTATGATGGTTTTCTTAGTTTTCTCTTTATTTATCATATGTGTCTCTGTTCTGATTATTTTTTTAGTGGTTACCATGAGGTTTGTATAAAAAAACCTCATAGATGTGATAGTCCATTATCTGATGGCCTCTTATTTCCTTAGAATAAGTAAATTCCATCTCTTTCCTCCTCCCCTTCTAAATTATTATGGTCACAACTTATTCCATCTTGTGTTGTGAATTTGTCATTAAAGTGATGAGGTTATATTTATTTTTGGTGTTTTCCTTTCCTTTATCTTTCATGTTATTATTAAGTGTTTGCTAACCTATTCTGATAGAGAGCTGCAATTTTTCTGATTTTGTCTATCTATTTTTATCCTTTATCAAGGCTTTGTATCCCTTTTCTCTTTTTTTTTCAGGCATGAGGGCCTTCTTGAGCATTTCTTGTAGTGGAGGGGTCTTGTGGCAATGAACCCCCTTAGCTTTTGTTTATCTGGGAAAGTTATTATTTCTCCATTATATCTGAAGGATATTTTCACTGGATAGAGTATTCTTGGCTGAAAGTTTTTGTCTTTCAGAATTTTGAATATATCATTACTCGCTCTTACAGCCTGTAAGGTTTCTGCTGAGAAATCTGCTGAGAAACTGATAGGAATTCCTTTGTATGTTATTTTTTTTCATCTTGCTGCCCTTAATATTTTTTCTTTGTCATTGACTTTTGCTAGCTTTACTGCTATACGCCTTGGAGAGGGTCTTTTTATGTTGATATAGTTAGGAGATCTATTGACTTCATTCACTTGTATTTCCAGCTCCTTCCCCAGGTTTGGGAAGTTCTCAGCTATTATTTCTTTGAACAAGCTCTCTGCTCCTTTTTCCCTCTCTTCTCCCTCTGGAATACCTATAATCCTTATGTTGCATTTCCTAATTGAGTCAGATATTTCTTGGAGCATTTCTTCACTTCTTTTTAGTCTTAGTTCTCTTCCTCCTCCATCTGGAGCACCTATCCTCTATATTGCTAATTCTTTCCTCCATATTGTCTGCTCTGTCCTTTAAAGATTCCAGATTTTTCTTTATCTCCTCCATTGTATTTTTCATCTCCAACATTTCTGATTTGTTTTTCTTTACAGTTTCAATCTGTTTTGTGAAGAAGTTCCTGATTTCATGGAACTGTCTATCTGTATTTTCTTGTTACTCATTGATCTTTTTTATGATAGCTATTTTGAATTCTCTTTCATTTAGATTATTAGTTTCTGTGCCTTCAGGATTGATTTCTGGGTGCTTGACATTTTCCTTCTGGTCTGGAGATTTAATATATTTTTGCATGCTGTTTGATGGCTTGGGTTTGTTTTTCCTCATACTGATAATATGTGGTTGCAGCTTCCACCTGCCACCACTGGGTGGGAGTCAAGAGCTGTGTATTCTGAGCCTGCTATGATCCATGGATGTTCTGGCCAACCAGCTGAGCTGAAGCGCTGGGCGGGGGGAGGGGCGCTTTCTTTCACCTGCCCAATCCCAGGGGCTTCTCACTTTTCCCTCACTATCTGTTCTCCTGGGCTGCTAGCTTAGTGAAAACACTCCAAAACAGTTCAGTCCCCTCCATGTGGGAGTTTTGCACAGGCTGTGAGAGAACTTGGAGAGCGACGGTTTTCCCATGGAGGCCCCCCCCCCCCCGCCGAAAGCTGCACGGTCCTGGTCCCAGCGTCGCTGCTGTTGGGGATGGAGAGGAGTTCTCCTTACCTCCTTCCACTTTCTCTGGGGGTTCCAGCACCTCCACCTTCAGACGTAAGTCTATGTGGGTCTCTCAGACGTCTTTTGTGTTGTGTGAATGTCCTCTGTTGGTATATGAATGTCCTTTTTGTTGTATCTTCACGGGGGGGAGTCTAAGGGGAAAGCTCACTCTGCCATGATGCTGGCGTCACCTTCAAGCAAATAAATTTAAAGAAAAATGCAGGTTCTCAGGCTCCTCCCCAGACCCACTGAGTCAGAAATGAGCTGATTCTGTTGCACACTGCTCCAAGCTGTTCTTAGGGCCCTGTCTGGCTTCAAAGAGAGAAGTGAAGCAAATTCATGGCAATTCTCTGGGCTGCTGCCCCGCCGCCCCCAGGCAGGCTGTCCTTTCCAAACTCCTAATCACCATTGCTTTTTCAGGTGGGCCTGCCACACCTGGACTTGCTCAAAAATGAAGCAGCAGCGTGGCCTTTGTTTGATGGTTTGCCTAGCCAATACCAACTCTGGATAATAAAAACTACATTTACCAAGCTCTCCATATGTGCCAGATTTGAGAGCACTACAACCTGATGGCCCAATTTAGTTTTGTTTTAAAGAAAAAAGACTTATCTCTTCAACCTCTGATATCTATGGCTGATTTCCAGTTGAAATAAACTAAAAAGGATCCCATTTATTTTTTTTAAAGGTGATCAGTTTTCCAGGAAATGAAAGCTATAGTCTTCCAGAATATAGAATTCTGTAAAACTGCTGTTCCCTTCTACAAAGAGCTTTTCACATCTCCAAATGGGTCTCAGCAGAAATAGTTTATCTGAGCCTGAAAGAATATTGATTCACTTTTCAAGGCATAATGAGACTAACAGACTTACCAATGGGGAGAGAACTCTCAACCCTTCCCACTGAGGGCTTTTTTTGACTAGATGTGAACTAAAAAGGAAATGAAAACAATTCTGGCTGCGTTGACCTCAGATTGCCCTCTTCTGTGTCTTTCTTCCCAGTGGAGTTTTCTGGACGACTCAAGGCACTCTTCCCCAAGCTTTATTTTGTATGCAATGTGCTTCCAGGAGAGTGGGAATGTTTTCTACTCAGCATGGGAGAGGGGAAGCTGAAGCCTGGGAGGGCGAGGCTGAGTTCCTGCGCAGGTGAGCACAGGGCACACCTGGAGAGCTGACTTCCCCTCCCTGACTTGACCAGTCAGCACAACCCATCTGAGCTCTGGAGCAAGCTTCCTTGGCCAATAGCAAGGGAAAAAAGACTTTTAAGAACAGGGGAGAGAGTAACAGATGGAGACAAGTAAAGAGAATCAAGAACAGAAGTATCTTTCATCTAGAACACTGGTTCTCAGCCTTGAGGTGCACATGAGAATCAGCTGGCAAGCCTTCTGCCCACCAGGCCATACCCTAGACCAATTTAATCTGAATCTCTGGGAGTGGCACCCGGGCATCAGCATTTTTTAAAGCTCTCTGGGTGGTTCCAACGTGCAGTCAGGGTTGAGAACCGTCTTTCCAGCATCCACTTCCTCCAGCAACTGTTGTTCTCCTGCCTTCTCTCAGGAGAACCATCCGTCAGGGCTTGGGCCTCTTCTCATTTGTCATTGTGTTTTCTTCATTCCTCTGGCCTTTGGGGACTGTGATGTAGAATCAGGGGCATCTTGTGCTAAGTGAAAATTTAATCTGAACTTCTTTTGCTCAGGACGCTTTATTTATCTTTGGATCTTGTATCTTTATCAAACACTGCATTGGAGTCCCAGAAGAAATAATTAGTTTTATTATTCAATAGTGAGATATAAAGACAGACCTATCATTTGACTTTGAACTTCCTGGTCACTTCTCATTGAGTATGATGAACTAATAAACCTCTCCATAATGAGACAATGCTTTGTGATAGAAGTTAAAGAAAAGTAGAATCTCAGCAATAGGATAGACTTTTAATGTTTCAATGGACAAATACAGTGACCCCTTTCAAATGTATATCACCAGCGCACCTTACAAACAGCCATTTTCAAGTTTGCCACCTTAGGACCATGAGGTCTACCTTTCCCTCCCCTGCTGGGTGTGGTGAGGTCTTTTCTTCTTTACAAGGTCCCTCCTCTCCTACTCACTACAAAGCCATTCTTGGAAGGGGTCTTGGGTTGAACTTGTATGTTAAAGATAGCCTGTGATTTTGAAGTCTGAAGGCACTTGGATGTGGTTGTCACCAGCTTTTGCCTAATGAACACTCCCCTCCTTTTTTCTTGCAATGCAGCTCTTCTAAACACTAAAGACTTTTTTGTTGTTGTTGTAGAATCTTTATTCTACCCTAAAGCAATATTAAACAATATTCACACACACGAGAATCAACCCACTGCTTATGAGATTTCTCTCTCTCTCAATCTGTGTATGTGTGTGTGCACGTGTGTGTGTGTGTGTACATCTGCTCAGTCCCAGATTCCCTACTTTTTTAAAAAATTATTTTATTGAGGTCATAATAGTTTATAACATTGTGAAATTTCAGGTGTACATTATTATTTGTCAGTCGCCATATATCTGTGCCCTTTACCCCTTATACCCAGCCCCCAGCTCCCCTCCCCTCTGGTAACCACTAACCTGCTCTCTTTGTCCGTGTGTTTGTTTATCCTCCATATATGAGTGAAAACACGTAGTGTTGTCTTTCTCTGTCTGGCTTATTTCGCTTAACATCATACCCTCAAGGTCCATCCACGTTGTTGCAAATGGGACGATTTTGTCTTTTTTTATGGCTAACACTAAAGATTGAATTCTGAAACAGGTTCCCCTACTCCCTCCTCCATCTCCACTGCCCCTCACTCACTAATTCATCATAATCTTGACAAGATCTAGAACCTCATGGACCACGAGAAAAGCAGAAATATACTACAGGATGTGAACCAAGTAAGCATCAAGTAAGCGTATGGTACACTTTCTTGCCCCTCTCCTTTGCGCCCCTTGTTGCCTGGGGATGCCTCAGCTAAGCACCATCTCCAAGCTGTTTTCAGTTAAAAAATGCTGTGTCATTTCAGGGAGGGCCTATATTTTGAACCTGTTAAATGTCTGTCTGTTAGCCTTGATGTTACTCTTCCTAATCTTTTATAGCTTTCCATAAAAGTTGGGTTTTCCGTTTCATCCCTAGGCTACTATGGATTTACTCTGGGCACTCCCCAGGCCAAGGGCCAGGAAGAAAGCCTTTCCTCTTCTCAGAACAGGTTAAGCATTAAGATCCCTGCCTTGGCCCCACTTCCCCGGAAAACAGAGCCTGAGACACAGCTTGCCTGCTACTTCTTTACTGAGGAGAAGGCTTGCGTTCCAGGAAAGTAAGAGTGAGGAGAAAGGGGAAGTGAGGAGGTAAAGCAAATACAAGATGGCTCAGTACCAAACGGGCCCTGGCTGCTTAAGCAAACACAGCTGGTAGCTCAGGGACTTGATCCAGGGACTGGGATGTAAGACTAGAGAGGCAAGAGCTGACCTGGGGGCACTTTCTCAGGATGATTGAGTTAACACCCTGGCAAGGACCCCAGGTGACGAGGCAAACTCCAGAGTGGCTCCTAGCAGCTTGGAGAAAGCGAGAGCCAGTGCTGGGGGCCACAGTGGAAATGCCTGGGTTGCCTGGCAGATGGTAGTTAAGGAATAAAAAGGCTGAGGAAAGTGGGCACACTGGAATGGACAATAATGTGAGGCCAGAAGATCCCACAGGGGAGTATCTGCCACAGGGGGTTCTGTTAGAGAAGGAAGGTAATGGAAATATAATTTTTATCTTATTTGACAAGTAATCTTTATTTTCTAAATTTTCTAGAATAGGCTCTCAGTATGAAAGCAAATAAGTCATCAAGAGTTCCTCATGTGAGTTTTCCTGGATGCAGGTTCTGCAAGAGGGTGGACCACCTTCAGGGAGTTGAGTGTTCAAACCCAAAGGAACAAAGCCCGGGAACAGTCAGCTCTTTGCAGAGGTGGTCTGATGTGGCAGGGGGAGGTGGCAGGCCCTGATGTCAGTTCAACAAACATTTGTACAGCATCGCCTATGTGCCAGGCGCTGTGCCAGGCATCGGGGTACACAGATTAATCCAATCTGGTCCCTGAGGTCCAGGAGCTCACAGATCAATAATCAAGAACTAGCCATGGAGGACTTCATGCCTGAGTAGAGATCATCTCTTTGGGCCTCTCTCAGAATTGGGAACGTTGATATTTACCCACTACTGGGAAGGGTTGACTTTGAGTTGTTTTCCCAGTAACAGAAAAATCCTCTAGTCTGTTGTCAACATCGGTGAGACTAGGGCAGGTCAGGGCCAGAGTCCATCCCTAAGCCTGCAGGGCCCTGTGCCAGCTGTGTGTGAACCAGCGGTCAGGGGGGCTCTGACCCACTGCTCAGGCTGGCAGCCTTCTAGTGAAATCCATGAAGAAAACACACTTTGGCGTGTGACATATTTTCTCCTGGGTTTCTGTAGGGTTCTTGCCACCTTGGAAACGAAGAAGGAGAAACAACTGGCTGCAAATGGTTGAACAAAATTCCACTGGACTGGAAAGGAGATTCTCAGATTCATGGTTGTGTTGCCCCCATGTCTAGCATGCTGCCTGCACATGATAGGTCCTCGGTTCTGTCATTGATTGAGGCAAGGTTGTAATTGGACACATCCAAGAAATTTTACTCAGTGCCTTTTTTGTTATTGTTTTAATTATGAAAGTCCTAAATGCTCTGACAACAAATTCAGACAGACAGAGGGGTAAAGTAAAAACTGCCCCCATCAATCCCTACTCTTACTAACCAGAGGTAATAACTCTTAATCGTTTCTTGTAATTCCTTCTAGAAAATTTCTTAGCAAATGTAAGCATAATACACACACATACACACACACACACACATACACACACAGTTGGTCATACTCACATCAGATCCTTAATTTGCTTTGCTCACTTAAAAATATATATTGAAGATCTTTCACACCAGCCTACCCTATTTAATGACTGCAAAATATATTTCAGTGCATGAGTGTACCATAATTTAGTTACTCATTCACTGTTTGGTGGATATTTATATTGTTTGCAGCTTTTTGGTTTTATAGTGTTATAGTGAATGTAATTATGCATATATCATTGGGCACTTCTACAAGTAAATCTAGATGATACATTACTAGAAGCGGAGCTGCTGGGTTGAATTTTGGAGGATATTGCCCAATTACTCTCCTCTCCAAATTTATTTGAAACAACTAGTGTATGAACATGCCTGTTTCCCTACATCTTGTACCTCCCTGGGACCAGGGCCAGAGGGGCCCCTACTGTGGGCCCCAAGCTTTAGAAATCTCCATTCTGGCTTTCCTCTGGCTGGGCCCTTCCCACAGGGCCTGGGCTCTATGGAGTCAAGGGGATGTGCCCACCTAGAGCCTGCACCCCTCTCCTTCTTGACCAGCTCTGGGTATCTGGGACCTCAAAATTTCCTTCCCAAAGAGATCTAAACCTACCTCTAGGGTCTTCATAGGCCCCTTCCCAGATCCATCTTCCAGAGCATATATGGTTGGTATAAGGTGCTCAAGAAGTAACCATATATAAAGTGTAGAGGGGGCTTGGATGTGTGGGGTGGGGTGTACACACACACACAGGCATAAGGCATCTCACAGTGGAGGATGGAGCTGGGGTGGGAAAAGAAAGGGGGCAGGCTATGGATGCTAGGCTGGGAGCTGGATCTGGTACAGAAGTCTGAGGAGTGTGAGAACTCTAAAATTGAACCTGGCCTTTCTGATTGTGATTGAGGATTGACATGTTTGTTAAGGTAAGAGAAAAGAACATGTTTTATTTAGCAGTTTGCTTGATTTATAACCTTTAAGTATTTAATTATAGGACATGTGGGTATGCATTTGTATTGTTGCTTGAACCCTGCAAATGTTAAGGGTGGGTCATTTCCAAGTTTTTAATCTGTTGGTGAACAATGGTATATGTAGCTGTGATGGGCATGTCTTTAAGATCAGTAAAGTTGAGCACATTTACTTACGTTTTTTAGCCATTTACTTTTTTTCCATGCACTACTTTTTTATATCCTTTGCTCATTTCTTTCTTTTTAAAAAATCTTTGTCTTCTTTATTTGTAAATGTCCTTTTGTGATTATGCTAATTAGCTCTGTGTCATATGTGTTACATATGTGTTCTCTCCTCTCTTTTTGTCATTATCTTTTGATTTTGTTTAGAGTATTTTTTTTGCCATTGTTTAAACATTTCGTGCTGTCAAATTTATCTATCATTTTTCTTCTCTCTTCTCTATTTTCTTTTCTCTCTCTCTCTTTAATGGCTGTTGTTTACATGCTATTTATATATTTTTCTAAAATATATCTTACTCTAAGATTATTATTCTTTTTGCCACAAAACTATTATTTACAAAATACAATAGGCTCTGTCACCACAGAAACAACTCTGAAGGCAAGGCAGGGAGGGCTAGAGAAAGGTGGTGCCCATGGAAAGGGTGAAGCTCCATCTCCCAGCCACCCTTCCACCCCAGACAGAACAGCTTCCCATTAGCACCTAGGAGTGGGTGGCAGGCTTAGAGCCCACAGAGGACTGAAGGCCTGGGGGGAGGAGGTGATGGTGGAGACTGGCTGCTATGCAGGGGCTTAGGAAACAGGGGCTGCTGGGGACAGGTGGGAGGAGGAGTGGAGACCCAGTACCCAGCAAGGGGGGCTGGGTGGGTACAAATGGGAGGGGGAAGCAGCAGATCTCAGGCCCCCAGGCACTCCAGGACCCTGTGGTTCTGAAGATCAGGGCAAGGGGGTCAGGCCATGTCTTAACATCCAGCAAGGGAATCCACTTGTGCTGGTAGCCACTCTGCCAGCCATGTACCACCTGGGGTCTCCCATGGCTCCTGCTCAGCCTTGTGTAGCTCCTCAGTGGGGTGATAGCTGTACATGGGAAATGGGTGATGGTGAAGCCAGTCCACCTACTTTTTCTTCTGGACATACACTACTACAGCCACCACCACCTTGACCAGGGTGATGAGGAAGAGAGGCCCCAACCCATAGCCCACGGTGGAGTCACTATTGGCCTGGTGGCATTGGGCACTGTGGCATTCCTCATGACATGGGCAACCAGAGGGCTGGGTAGTCAGCATGGGTAGTAGTACCTCAGGAGGGTGACTCCTCTGGGCTCCCTCATGCTGCTGTGGCCCAACAGGAATGCCATCAGTTGGCTCTTGGGCCCAAGATCATTTTTTTAAAAAAAGCTAGCTATGCTTTTTTTCCCCAGTGTGTTTTGGACATATATTGCCACCTGAGCCAGTCAAAGCTCAGCTTCAGAGAGAAAAGAAGAAAGGCAGAACAGAAAAAAACATTTGAAGAAATACTCGCCAAAATTTTTCCAAGATTTGACCAAAATTTGATAAAAACTATAAACTCACAGATCCAAGAAGCTCAATAAACCCCAAGCGTAAGTAACATGAAATAAACAACACCAAGGAACATCATAATCAAAGTACTTGAAAGCAATGATAAAGAGAAAACCTGAAAAGCAGCCTAAGGAAACATGGATGGAACAAAGACAAGGACGACAGCAGATTTCCACTGGAAAAAATGCAAGCAAGAAAGAAGTGGAGCCACTTCTTTAAAGCACTGCAAGAAAAAAATTGAACCTGTTAACCAGAATTCCAGAACCAGCACAAATATCCTTCATAAACAAAATGAAATAAAGGCTTTTTTTCAGACATACACAATCTGAAGGAGTTCATCACCAGCAGACCTGCACTACAGGAAAGGTTAAGGGACGTCCTTTAGGCAGAAGGATGAGCATACCGGAAGAAAATATGGGTCTACACAGAGGAATGAAGAGCTACTACATGGGTAAATATATGAAATATTTTCCTTATTATCTAAATCTCTTTAAAAGACAATTGACTGTTTAAATAAAAATGAGAACAATGTCGTGGAGGTTTTATAGCACGTGTAAAAGTTAAATGTAAACCATAGCAGCAGATAGATCAGGAGGGGAGAAGGTAAAGTAGACTGCTGTGTGGTTCTTATACTACACGTGCATTAGATCACTGTGCTAAGTTAAAGATACATACTATAAACCTTAGAGCAGCCTCTTCTTGGCCTTTCAGTTTTCTTTCAAATCCTTATATTAGTTTGATGATTACCTATTTTTTTTCTTTTTTGTGAGGAAGATCAGCCCTGAGCTAACATCTGCCAATCCTCCTCTTTTTTTGCCAAGGAAGACTGGCCCTGGGCTGACATGCACGCCCATCTTCCTCTACTTTATATGGGACGCCACCACAGCATGGCTTGACAAGCGGTGCATCAGTGCGCACCTGGGATCCGAACTGGCAAACCCCAGGCCGCTGCAGCAGAGTGCGCGCACTTAACCACTTGCGCCACCAGGCCAGCCCCCGATGATTACCTATTTTTACTTGGAAAAAAAAAAGGAAAGTCCTTTTGTAAACAGATAGATGTAATGTCGCTTTAGCTATCTTCCCACCGACTTGTACCATCTTCACAGTCATTGATACAGTTCTGTAATTTACACCTAACTCACAATGTAAAGGTAGTATGTACTCACTGACATCAGAAGCTAAAAATGGGCAACTCATTTGTCTCCAGTCTACCTCTTTCTCTCTCCTTGTCTCTCTTGTATTTTCTATTTCTTTTTCCCACGCAGGGGATTATAGAATCCCAGCTGTCTGGGAGATCAGTGGCTTCCGGTATGTGAAGTGTTGGTCCGGGTGTCTGAATTTGGCTTGCAAGGTTGGAAAGAACCTGGAGGCAGGAGCAGCGCACAAGTCCTGAGTGAAGGAGGAAGGTCCCAGGGACCACACCAGATGGGGTGAACTGCTTACAGGGGCTAAAGGCAGCACAGCCAGACATATCACACTGCAGGTTTAATTGTGGTTTGATTTTCACTCTGCTGAGGTCTGGACCCCACTGGTATGCCTCCTATCACCAGTGATCTCCATGTGTTGTTAAATTCTGCAGCCATGCTCAGTCTTCATGTTTTGACCAATCAGCAGCATCTGAGGCCCTTGATCACTTCTGCCTCTGATGTTCTTTGTTCACCTGGCTTATGGGAGATCGCTCTTTCTTGGTTCTTCTCCTACCTCCTGCCTGTTCCTTCTTTGTCTCCTCCGCCAGTTCCGTCTCTCCTCCTTCACTTTTAAATATCAGAGGGTCTCAGGGTTCAAATCGAGGACCACTGCCTTTCTCTATCCATATTCACTTTCTTAGTGATCTAATCCAGGTTCAAGAAGTTATTTTTTCCAGGCCAGCTCTCTTTCAGACTGGATTCCAGACTCCATCTCTCCCTTTGGGTGTATAAGCATCTCAAAGTTAATATATTCAAAACTAAACTCTAATCTTCCACTTAAAATCTGCTCTCAAATCCCCGCCCCCCCACCACCCATCTCAGTTAATGGAACTACATCCTTCCAGTTACTCAGGACAAAATCCTCAGAGTCATTCTTGACATTTCTTTTTCTCTCTTACCCTTGCATCTGATCTGGTAGCAAATCCTGCAGACTGTGTCTTCAAAGCATATTCAGAATCGGGCCACTTTTCACACCTCTGATGCTGCCACTTTTCATACCTGGTCTTGTCACCAACTAGGTGCCTCAAGAAACTCAAAGGTGGGTTTGGAAGCAATTAACTGTTTTTCCAAGTTGTTTCTTTAACTTTTGTATGTTAAGGAGATGTAACCACCAGCCATCCTCAAACGACCAAGCCTCACCACAAGAGCTATGCCCATGACCTTTGCCTTATTTTTAATGCAAAGATCTCTCCAGGAGGAACTTAGGCCTCATTATGTGGAAGCATATTTTCCAGCTGAGCCTGTGCAAGCGAATATCTGCCTCTCCCTTTTGAATATTCATTCACCAACTGAAATAAAATTTCCTGCTTCCCTTTGTTCGGGGACGCCATGACTTTGGAAATGATTCCTCATGGCCTCCTATTTGCTGCAAATACACTTTGCTTTGTGAGACAACTTCCACTGGTGTAGAGTCTTATTTAACTCACCAGGAGGTGAGCTCACTTGGTTCGGTAACAGTCTGAGCCACCGGCATCTCTCTCCTCAATTGCTCCAACTGGTTTCTCTGCTCCCATCCCTGATGTACTTCAAAATATTGTCTATTCTCAAAAGAGCAGTCAGAGGGGTTCTTTCAAAATGGAAGCCAGATCACGTTACTCCTCTTCTCAAAACCCTCCAGTGGCTCCCATCCCAACTAGTAAAGCCGAAGCCCAACATCCCCTGTAATCTGGCCCCAGCTCCCTCTGACCGCACCCCACTCTGCTGTTTGTCTCATTTGCTCTGCTCCAGCTACCCTGGCCTCTTTGTGCTCACTGTGCATGCTTGAGCCTCCCTTTGCACTTGCTGTTCTCTCTGCATGGATGCTCTTCCCCGAGCAAGGCAGTTACTCTTAAGCTAATGGAGCGTAAGCTTCCGGCTCTTCACTTGCATGGGCCTCTCTAAGGCCCTGCAGCTAATTTTCTTTTCTTTTCTTTTTTTTGAGGAAAGATTAGCCCTGAGCTAACGTCTGTTGCCAATCCTCCTCTTTTTTGCTGAGGAAGATTGGTCCTGGGCTAACATCTGTGCCCATCTTCCTTTACTTTATATGGTACGCCGCCACAGCATGGCTTGACAAGTGGTGATGCACAGGTCTGTGTCCGGGATCTGAACCTGCAAACCCTGGGCTGCCGAAGTGGAGCACAAGAACTTAACCGCTCCGCCACTGGGCCGGCCCCCACCTGCAGCTAATTTTATGTTAATAATTTTATATTCTTTTTCTTAAAGAGAGTCACAAAATTGGGTCACAAATCTTGAATCTACTCCTGTTCCCTGTTCTGCGTGCCTTGTTACTCCACCTCCTTCAAGTCTTTGTTCAAATGTCACCTTTGGAGTGAAACTATTTTATTTTGTTTTTGTTTTTGTTTTTGTGAGGAAGATCAGCCCTGAGCTAACATCCATGCTAATCCTCCTCTTTTTGCTGAGGAAGACCGGCCCTGAGCTAACATCTATTGCCAATCCTCCTCCTTTTTTTCCCCAAAGCCCCAGTAGATTGTTGTATGTCATAGTTGCACATCCTTCTAGTTGCTGTATGTGGGATGCGGCCTCAGCATGGCTGGAGAAGCAGTGCGTCGGTGCGCGCCCGGGATCTGAACCGGGGCTGCCAGCAGTGGAGCGCGAGCACTTAACCGCCAAGCCACAGGGCCGGCCCAAGAGTGAAATTTTTTAAATTGCACCACCATCCCTTCATCTCTGACAACTTCTATCACTTTTTCCTACTTTATGTTTATCCTTAGCACTTATCACCATGGCAATACAAATACTTATTTATCTTGTTTATTTTCTGTCTCTCCTACTAGGATTTAAGCCCCATGAGAGCAGGGGTTTTTTTTTTTTTTTTGGCTGGAAGGATTTCCCCCCCGTGTTTTTTTGTTTTTTTTTTTTTTAATTGATGTTTTAATGGTTTCTAACATTGTGAAATTTTGGGTTGTACATTTTTGTTTGTCCATCACCATATATATGACTCCCTTCACCCCTTGTGCCCACCCCCACTGCCCCTGGTAACCACAGTCCAGTTTTCTCTGTCCATGTGTTGGTTTATATTCCACATATGAGTGAGATCATACAGTGTTTGTCTTTCTCTTTCTGGCTTATTTCACTTAACATAATATGCTCTAGGCCCATCCATGTTGTGGCAAATGGGACGATTTTGTCTTTTTTTTATGGCTGAGTAGTATTCCATTGTATATATATACCACATTTTCTTAATCCAATCGTCAGTCGAGGGACACTTAGGTTGCTTCCACTTCTTGGCTATGGTGAATAATGCTGCAATGAACATAGGGGTGCATAAGCCTCTTTGGATTGTTGATTTCAGGTTCGTTGGATAGATTCCCAGTAGTGGGATGGCTGGATCATAGGGCATCTCTATTTTTAATTCTTTGAGGACTCTCCATACCGTTTTCCATAGAGGCTGCACCAATTTGCATTCCCACCAGCTGTGTATGAGGGTTTCTGTTTCTCCACATCCTCTCCAACATTTGTTGTTTTTTGTCTTGGTGATTATAGCCATTCTAACGGGCGTGAGGTGGTATCTTAGTGTTGTTTTGATTGGCATTTCCCTGATGATTAGTGATGTTGAGCATCTTTTCATGTGCCTATTGGCCATCTGTATATCTTCCTTGGAGAAATGTCTCTTCATTTCCTCTGCCCATTTTTTGATCGGGTTGTTTGTTTTTTGGTGTTCAGTTGTGTGAGTTCTTTATATATTATGGAGATCAACCCCTTGTCAGATGTATGTTTTGCAAATATTCTCTCCCAGCTGGTTGGTTGTCTGTTCATCTTGATTCTGGTTTCACTTGTCTTATAAAAGCTCTTTAATCTGATAAAGTCCCACTTGTTTATTTTTTCTTTAGTTTCCCTAGTCTGGGTAGGCATGTCATCCGAAAAGATTCTTTTAAAACCAATGTCAAATAGTGTGTTGCCTATATTTTCTTCTATGAGTTTTATAGTTTCAGGTCTCACCTTCAGGTCTTTGATCCATTTTGAGTTAATTTTTGTGAATGGCGATAACACATGGTCCACTTTCATTCTTTTGCATGTGGCTGTCCAGTTTTCCCAACACCATTTATTGAAGAGACTTTCCTTTCTCCATTGCATGTTCTTAGCACCTTTGTCGAAAATTAGCTGTCCGTATATGTGTGGTTTTATTTCTGGGCTTTCAATTCTGTTCCATTGATCTGTGTGTCTGTTTTTGTACCAGTACCATGCTGTTTTGATTACTATTGCTTTGTAGTATGTTTTGAAGTCAGGGATTGTGATGCCTCCTGAGAGCAGGGATTTTTATGTGTTTTATTCCCAGGTATATCCCCAGTGCCTAGAGCAAATAGTAAGTGCTAGATAAATTTTTGTTGAATAAATGAAGCTCTACTTTTGGAATGGGGGGTGGGAATAAGTTAATTTGTATTTGTAGCCTTAAAAAGGAAGGTAGCACGACCCTCGGAGGAGGACAGAGGTAGGAGGAGTGGAAAAGACAGGTGGCTCTCTGTTCACCAAGGCCCTGCTGCCTAGGGTCCCCTGACAACACTCCTAAGCTGGTGTTTGGTCTGGATGTGCTGAGGTCGATAGAATATGGATATTCTGTAGGGGGCAGATGTCCAGAAGCAGATGCAGGTTTGAGGGCCCATTTCTGCTCCATTGTCTCTATGGCACCTCCCTGTAGAAGGATGCTCCACTTCTGAGCAGTGTCCCTGAAGTCCCTCCGCTTCAGAGACTTCTCCCATGATAAGAGGTCCCTCTTCCCTAATGCTCCAGGACACTTGCTAGCCCTAGAGGACCACTGAACACCTAAAAGGAGTGGGATAGAATGGAAGCAAAGATAAGAGAAAGGGTGAAAGCATTAGATTTAAAGAGTAGGTAAGATTAGCCCAAAGACAGGAAATAAAACAGCTGGGAAGTTCAGGACAGGTCAGAGTGGACTTGGAGATGGGTGTGCATCTTGGAGATAGGTCAGGATGCACAGTTGTGGACACATGCCATGAACCACGCTCAAGGCTCAGCAGTAAGTGGTACGGGCTGCGTGGTTCAGGAACCAGGTGACTTGGTGGTGGCAGGAAGCACAGGTGCACCCTGCAGAAGGAGCTGCCAAGGCCTAAACCTCCTGCCAGCTGTCCATGCCACCAAAGACCCATCATCAGCTGACCTGAGTCTTTGAGAGGGTCATTGCCTTTCCAGGGAAGTCATTTGGCCTGGTCTCAAAGACTTTTAGCTTGGAGTCTCCAAAGGACTTGAGAAAGAGAGCAATAGTCAGGAAAGCAAGGTTCTAAACACCCTCCAAAGATTGAGGTTGCTACTGCTTTAAATGCCATTGAGCATTTAGGAGCAAAATGATGTGTTTTTTATATGGTGATTTTATTAAGGGAATAAATATCTATGACTTCGTGGTATACAAATTTGTTCAGCCCTTGATTTTAGCCTTATTTTAATTAACTTAAGCCCATTAGATTGAATTTCTTACTGTTTTTGGCCCAAACTAAGTTGTCACACTCAGATTGATTTCTCCGAGAAGTAAGGCAGTTATGACTGTACACATGGTGAGTCACTCATCGCTGGCAGAGGCTATTGATATTTGAGGGAGTATTATTTACCTAAAATGTTCAGTGCAACACTGTTGGACCATAATATTTAATTAGACTATTAACTCAACCTGCGGCTTAATTCTTTCTCCATTAAATGGCGAGCTCCACCTCTAGCCAGCTTGTTTCGTTGTGGTTCCTCATAAGTGCTGGTACCACTGCTGGGAAGGGATGCTGGGCTCTTTTCTGGCTCACCACTTGCCTCCTGCTTGCATGCCCTGGATCGCAGCTCTTGGGAACCTAAAAGGGCAGTGAAGATCCTGGAGGAGGCAGCAGGGCATCAGGCTGGATAAAAATGATGGAACTCAGAACTCTAAGCCGTCTTCAGCGTTACTCAAGACTGCCTAGTGATTCTTTGTACGCAGAGATGGAGGTTCAGGGAGGAGAGGTCTTAAGGTCACACAGCAAGATAGTGGCAGAAACTGGATGCCGATTTTTGACTCTGAGAAGTGTTCACACCTGCTGAATTGCTAATTTATTTATTTATTTATTTACTTTTTAAATTTTTTTATTTATTTATTTTTCCCCCAAAGCCTCAGTAGATAGTTGTATGTCACAGTTGCACATCCTTCTAGTTGCTGCATGTGGGACACGGCCTCAGCATGGCCAGAGAAGCGGTGCGTCGGTGTGCACCCGGGATCCGAACCTGGGCCGCCAGCAGCGGAGCACGTGCACTCAACCGCTAAACCAAGGGGCCGGCCAGCTAATTTCTTATTAGACTCTAGAGTAGGAGTTTTTCACAGCTTTGTCATTTTGACGCAGGCTGCCCTTGGAGATCCTGTCCCTCGGAGCACTTTAAGAATAGCAAAAACAGAACAGGACGAGTGGGCTCCACCATTTTTCAGAGCTTCCCTTTGGCTCTCTGCCCTCAGGACAAGGAGGAAGTGGTGAATACTTTCTTTTTGTCCCATCGAACCTCAGGGAGCAGAAAAGCAACAGAGACCTCGGAAGATCAAATAAAGATGGGCACAGATGTGAGTGGCTGTCCCCAGGGACTTCTCCACATTCGCTGTTATCTCAGCGTCTGTTGGGTGACTCCATCGCTATTGCCTGGGGAATCAGAGGCAGCCTGTTACCTCTGGTGTGAATTTCCCTTCAGTTTGCTCTGAGCCTCTGGCCAAGACTGTGCAAACATTTCAGCCTGGTTTCAGAACAACTCTGCTCTCCTGGCCCCGCTGGAATTAGGGGAAAGGTCTGTGCCCTTGCCTGGGTGGAAAGTAAAAGGGAACAGCCTCGGGCACACCTAAGGGGAGGGGATCCCTGGAGGCAGGAGTTGGGGCTATGAGGCGCACCCACATTCCCGAATGTTGAAATCCTCCCTTCTCTGATTACCTTGGAAGGTCTTGGTGGATTTTTTGGTGCTGAAGCGATCAAGTGTGACTGCACCTACTTAATGTAGTTATTCCTTCATTTATTTATTTAACAAATATGTATAATGTGCCCATTATGTGCCTGGAACTGCTTACCACGTCCCCTCATATGCCACTCAGTTGGCTCAGCCCCTTTCAATAAATCCAGCTCGCCAGTTCCAAGCTGTGCTAGGCATCCTTACGTGTTGTAATGAGCCGCCTGGGGCGTTGGCTGTGTCTCCAGGGTTGCTCCACTCTCTGTGCTTCTCCTACTTCACTCTCCTGCTTTTGGTTCTGTGCCCTGCCCACGCCCCATCTCCACTTTTGGTTCCATATCTTAGCTCCTTGGATCCTGTAGGCTCTTGTTTGTTTGTTTTTTGTCTGCTGAGGAAGATACGCCCTGAGCTAACATCTGCGCCAATCTTCCTCTATTTTTGCTTTTTTCTCCCCAAAGCCCCAGTACATAGTTGTATATCCCAGTTGTAGGTCTTTCTAGTTCTTCTATGTGAAATGCCGCCTCAGCATGGCTTGATGAGCCGTGAGTAGGTCTGTGCCTAGGATCGGAACTGGCGAATCCCAGGCTGCGGAAGCAGAACGCACGAATTTAACTGCTGCACCACCCCGCTGGCCCTCCCTCCGGTCTTTTAATGTTCACCAAGCTGATTGACAAAAAAAATTTTATTTTTGATTTGCATTTAAAAAACTAGGATTCATCATCATAAATGAGCATATATTCTTATGTTAATTGGCCATTTGATTATATTTTTTGTGATTTATCTATCCTTTGTGTATTTTTTCAACTAGATTGTTTTATATTCTTCTTATTCATATGTAGGAGCACTTTATAGGTTGTGGATTTTTAGCGCTTATCTGTTATATGTGTTGTAGATATGTTCTCTCAGCCAACGATTTCAATGATGGCTCTCCTTGAACAAAAGTTTAAATTTTTAAGCAGTCTAATCTTCCAGTCTTTTCCTTTATGTCTCCTGGACATTGTGTTAAGATTAGTAAATCCTTTTCCAACCTCAAGATTATAGAAATAGTCTCATATTTCCTTCCAGCATTTTTATAGTTTTAGTTTTCATTTTTAGATCTTTAATCTACTTAGAATTTATTTTTGTGTATGGTATATACATAGATAATTGTCTCTATACTATTAAATAATTTATCTTTTTTGATTGGAAATGCTACTTTTATTGTATATTAAATTTCCATTAATTTGTGGTTCTGTTTCTGGACTGCATATTTGTTCCATTAAACTGCTTTTTCTATTCACGCACCAGAACCATCCTTTTGTAATTAGCTTAGCTTTGTAGTATGTTTTGATCTTATATGGCATTTCTCAAAATTATCCGGCTTAATTTTGCATGTCTACTCATTCAGAACCAATTGGTCAAGTTTCCCTCCCCCTCCTACTACCAAAACTGCACTGAATTCTAGATAAACGTAGGGGAAAAAATCCATCTTTTATAATGTTGCTTTCCTATCTGAAAGCATGCTATTTCCCCTCGTTTTTCAGTCCATCTTTCATGTCTCTCAGTAAAGATATACTTTTTTAAAAATAAAGACTTTGCATTTTCTTGTTGTCTCCAAGTACTACATAGTTTTTGTTGTGATTATGATTATTATGATTTTTTTACCATTACCTCTTCTAAATGGGAAAGCTTTTAATTTTGTCCATATATTTGTCTTGTATTCAACCAACTTACTGAAATCCATTATTATTCCAATAGTTTTTATGTTAACTATCCTAAATAGTCTAGATTAATAATTATAGTGCCTGTAGTAATGGTAGTTTTGGCTCCTTTTATTTTATTTATTTTTGGTGAGGAAGATTTGCCCTGAGCTAACATCCATTGTCAATCCTCCGCTTTCTTTCTTTTGATGTGGGCTGCTGCCATAGCATGGCTGCTAACAGACAGAGTGATGTAGGTCTGCGCCTGGGAACTGAACCCGGCCTGCCAAAATGGAGCATGCCAAACTTAACCACTAGGCCACCAAGGCTGGCCCTTGGCTCCTTTCATTTATAATTCATTTCTTTTTCTTGCCTTTCAGCCCTGCCATTGAGGTGTCTGGATGTGGTGTCTCTCTTTGGGACATGACTCTGGGACTCTGCCTTCCAGGTGCAAGCCCCTCGACATGGGTGGAGTTCTATTATTTTGTGTGTGGGTGGGACCCATTTCCTGAGCCAGCCTCTACTTATCAGAACACACCCTCCCTGCAAGCACAACTTTTACCCTTCTCTGTCGTGGCTGCTGCAGCCTCACATTATGCAGGAAAATGAGCAGCCACTGGAGGAAAAACCTCTAGGATGGCCTAGTATGCCCCGAGTGCCACCAAGCATCTGGGCCCCGTCACAGCTCACTTCTTTCCACACTGCTGGTTCTGCCTTTCCTTCTAGCTTAGCCAGTGCTGGAAGACTGGGCTGGTCAGTCTGGTGGTCTTTGGCTTCCAGCTTACCCCAGACCCCTTTGTGCATCCCTTCACATCCTATGCTTTCCTTCACTTTTCCCTAGTTGACACACTAGGACCCCCACTTGTGTCTTCCGTCCTCTACCACTCCAGACCTGACCCAGTGACTGGAGAGAGGAAATAGGATGCTGGGACAGGTGAGCCAAATGCCTCCTGAATTGGAGGCCGGCTGCAGAACCTGGTAAAATGGGAGGGATGAAGAAGCAAGGAGAGGTTCCAGAAACCCTTGGTCTGCCTCAAGTAGTCTCCAGCTGAGGAAACATTGTACTAGGATAACCCAGAGATACCCCAGCTGGCTGAGGTACTCTTAAAAAAGACATGTTGCTGGGGTACTTGTGTAATGTTAAGAAAATACCTCTCATCACCCAGTGAATTTGCCATGAAATTCAAGAGATAAGCTTCCCAGCCCTTCCACCCTACCTCCCCTCCATTCCTCAGCCTCATCTCTTCAGACTCTTTTCATTTCTACAAGCTTCTCCTTCCAGTTTGGCCACCGGCTTGGGCCACAGCTTACTTCCTGTAAGGAAGTCCACTGATTTAAATGTTAATCTCATCCAAAAACACCTTCACAGAAACATTCAGAGTAATGTTTGACCAACTATCTGGGCACTGTGGCCAAGCCAAGTTGACATATAAAATTAACCATCACAGTCCACTCCTTGTCATCTTGGCACCCATACACGTCTCCTTAAACCATACTTAATCTCCAATAAAGACAATAACAAGGTCATAATTCCACCTAACATGATACAACTATCCTGTATACAACCGAAAATGTACTAGAAAAGGTACAAAGTCCTTGGGTGATGTTTACGCTTCTCCTAGATATCCTATAACTTAAATAATACGATGTAAAGTTAACAATACTATGATATATATAATATAAAGTAAAAACGTCTTATGTTACATGATAAGAGGATAAGAGAGGAAAGAAAACAACGATATTACACATATATATCCATAACAAAATAAGGAAGAAATACTCATGACAATTACGGTTCTTGTTTCTGTAACTGGACACATGGTTGTAGCTGGTATTTATAATTACCTTTTCCCACTGCCTGTTCTATATTCCCTTTGCTCTCAGCTGGTCGTGGTTCTTTACCTAGTGGGATGACCCAAACCTTCCTTCAAGGAGGGTCTAGGCCTTAGTAGTCCTGCCTGAATTGGATTATTGTAATTTTCCATTGACCTTCATCACAGGGCATGGTAATACTAAAAGACGCCCTTAAGGGATCTCTTATATTCCAGAAATACTCTTTCTTACCTCCTGTGTGATGTTCAAGAGACATGTTCTGGCCCCACTTTCTTGCAGCTGACCCTCTCCACAGCCACTTGGCCATCTTGAAATCTTTCTCAGGTCCTGATTCTAGTCATGGTCGGGGCACTCTGGATATTTCTCATTGAGTTCAGGCCAGTTCCTGTGTGCTCCTTGATGCCCACACACACCTGGCAGGGAGAGCTCAAGATGGAGACAGCTGGAGCTGCCCTTTGGCATCATTTTTTCCCATATGTCCCTAAGCAGTGGCATCTACCCCCGACCCTCTGCTTGTCAGAGGGCCAAACTCACAGACATTTTAAGCTTAAAACGAACAGTTATGAAGCTGAACTTTGTCTATTCAATGACAAACACACAAAGATCCAGAACTCCGAATACTGTATTTTATCATTAGTTGGCTTTGCTTGTCATATGACTGTGAGAATTTCCCTTCCCAGCTAAAGGCAAGCGTTGAAATAATACACATAAAGCCTGGAAGAGGTTCCCAGGGGTGTCCGTTACACCCTATTAACAGAATTAAGAGGATTCCAGGTGTATCTGGCTTGTAACTTGCCTAGAGAAGATCCTGTGTGCTGATGGTGCTGAAGGAGCCTTGCTATGCCCACTGGCTAAGGTGAGAGAATGCTGACTGTGAGAACTATCAGCAGAACGAAAACCCTTAAGTCATGGGAAGAGCCTGGTGTGAGGGAATGAGGTTGGGGAGGAGCAAATAGGCCTTTGGAAAGGAGTGCTGGCAACCCCAAACAGAGAGGCAGCAGCTTTGCAATTTGATTTCCCTTTTAAAATAGTAGGCTCTGTCCCTGGTAGCAACAAGCAAAAAATATAAATAATACCCATTTGTTGGGAAACAATTGAAAAGATATTAATCAAAATAAGCATACAGTTCTGTATCCTGGTTTTTAAAACAGTTTATTGTAACATATTAAATATTTTTTGAAAAAGTAGAATTTGAAGTTTAGAAAATTAGATTTAAAGGTTGAGAATCTTGTCTCGTATTTTTGTCTTTCCAAGTTTATATGATCAACTAGAACCTATGATTACTTTTCCTAGTTGAGGGCATCAGATCTTGGCATCTGTATTGTACTCAATGAAGTTTCCATGTCACAAAGCAATTCCAGCTTCTGTTGGATTGCTCACAGAAACAACGCCCAACTGGTTGTAAAAAATTCTATACTCCAAATAGCCTTACAAACTGGGACATTTATCCTTTTTTTCAAAGCAAGAACCTTAGGACAATCGACGGCGTGATTATAGAAAGTCTTCGGTGTGGAACAGACTTGTGTGGGATCTGTCTCTGCCACTTCCTTGTTGTGTTGCTGTGGGCAATTATTTGACCTCTCTAGGTCGTGCAAATGGGGATAATCTTAGGTCACTTTTAGGACTGTTGCAGAGAGTAAGTGAAATAACGCACACAAGGCACTTGGCATGGTGTCTGGTACACAGAGATCAGTCAATAACCGCTCAGCTGTATTACTGAAGACAGAGACCCCGCATTGGCTTATCACTGCATTCCAAGAACAAAGCACAATGTCTGGGATATAAGAAGGGCTGGATGGATGTAAACTGAAGGAAGGAAGCAGTTCTATGGGTTGCTCTTGCTTGGGGTGGACGAGCAGCGGTGGGGACACAAGTGTCTTTATCTCCTCATATTTTTCCCTCTTCAAAGATCCCAATTACCTCAAAAGAACTTTGCTTAAATTTCCAAACTACTTCCCCCGAAACCCTGTGACTTAAACAATCATTTTAATTAAATACATTAGAGTCAAGAGACAGAAAGGGGGTGGGGATGCGGGTGCCTGATACCTCCCCTCCCCTCTCCCCCGCCGTAAGATCCAAGTTAAGCACTTGTTTTACTTGGTCATTCACTGCAGGGAAAAAGTCGGGCCTCTGGTTCTCATTCACAGGCAGAACTCAGCATTACAGCCACGTTAGGATCCAGGGCTCTCTTCAGCACCCTGGATTCTGAGCACCACAGCTTTGTTTTAGAATAATGCATTGGGCTTTTTCACTGTCAAGTATAGAAAAAGCTACTTGATACTTCTAAAAGTCTGCAGATTAAGGGCATGGTTTCTAGCCCCTCCTCCAAAAATTTTTTTTAAAGGAAATTCAATTGCATCAGAACAGCAGACCTGCGGGGTTTGGGAGAGCAAATGGTGTTATTACTCTCTATTCCCCAGCAGAACTCAGCAGAGAGCACTGCACACGTGGGCTCCTGGAGGGCTTTGAGGTGGCTGGCTAAGGGCAGGATTTATTTACTTTTTATTTTTTTATTGAGGTAACGTTGGTTTATGACATTATAAATTTCAGGTGTACATCATCATATTTTGATTTCTGTGTAGGCTACATCATGTTCACCACCCAAAGACTAATTACCATCCATCACCACACACATGTGCCCAATGACCCCTCTCACCAGCCTCCCTCCCCTCTTCTCCTCTGGTGACCACCTATCTAATCTCTGTATTTATGTGTTTGTTGTTCTTGTTGTTGTTGTTATCTTCTATTTATGAGGGAGATCATACAGTATTTGACTTTCTCCCTCTGACTTATTTCGCTTAGCATAATAGCCTCAAGGTCCATCCATCTTGTCAAAAATGGCAAAATTTCATCTTTTTTTTATAGCTGAGTAGTATTCCATTGTGTATATATATCATATCTTCTTTATCCAATGGTCCCTCGAAGGGAACTTAGGTTGTTTCCAAGGCTTGGCTATTGTTACTAAGGCTTCAATCAACATAGGGGTGCATATATCTTTATGCATTTGTGTTTTCATGGTCTTTGGATAAATACCCAGCCATGGAACAGCTGGATCATATGGTAGTTCTATTATTAATATTTTGAAGAATCTCCATACTGTTTTCCATAGTGGCTGCACCAGTTTGCATTCCCACCAGCAGTGTATGAGAGTTCCCTTTTCTCCACATTCTCTCCAACACTTGTTATTTCTTGTCTTGTTAATTATAGCCATTCTGACAGGCATGAGGTGATATCTCATTGTAGTTTTGATTTGCATTTCCCTAATAATTAGTGATGTTGAACATCTTTTCTTGTGCCTGTTGGCCATCTGTATATCTTCTTTGAAAAATGTCTGTACAGATCCTTTGCTCATTTTTTAATTGGGTTGTTAGTTTTTTTGTTGTTGAGATGTATGAGTTCTTCATATATTTTAGCTATTAACCCCTTATCAGATATATGATTTGCAAATATCTTTTCCCAACTGTTAAGTTGTCTTTTTGTTGATGGTTTCCTTTGTTGGTCAGAAGCTTTTTAGTTTGATGTAGTCCCATTTGTTTAGTTTTTCTTTTGTTTCTAAGGGCAGGATTTAACCTGTACCATCTGGCATTCGACACTTAACACTGAGGGCAGAGAAGACCAGGGGCATTTGGAGATGGGGCAGGGTGAGATCTAGCAGAGGAGGGCTGGGGCCTAGGAAGATGAGGGAATGATCAGCTGGAGCTGGGATTCAAGAAGGGTGTGAGCTAGGAGGCAATTAGGAGCTGATACAGGGGCAGGAGCAAGCACTGTGGCTCTCTGGGCAGGGGGATATTTGGACGGTGTTTCCTTCCAACTGAGAGTCTTTCAGGATGCTCCCTCTTCTACAAAGCCTGTCCTGAACCTCCACCAGAACTCCCACTACTTACATGCCCCTCTTTTAGAACACTCATGATTCATTTAGCTTATGTGCATGTCTCATTTCCCTCCTTGAAGGCGGGGACTAAGGCTGTTTCCATCCTAAGCCTAGCTTGGTAATTTGCAACAACACCCTCTTGGTGTTGAAAATGAGACGAAATGTGCTAGGTGCCAAAGACCTTGGCCTGAGACCTTGCATCCAGGCAAAGGAACTGCTTTTACAGGGGGGCAGGCAGAAGGCGAGGGCAGGAAGGAGACAGAATCTTGGCACATGCTGTGTTGGGAGTGACCTGGGTCCCACACTGTCTCTGCTTCCATGTTCAACCCCAGAGCTGAGAGTTTCTCCAGTTTCAAAGTCAGCAGCCAGGACCGTGGAAGGAGGGGAAAGGTTTAAGGTGGGGCTGAGAATGGCTTTGTGGGCCTCTCACCTAGTCCCAGCCCTTCAGCTGGCCCTTTCTCCTGGGAGTCTCTGACACTTCTTGCCTGTCTCTGAGAGCTAATTAGCGATGCCCTAGAGGGCAGAGCAACTGGGAAATGAAAGGAGCGAAAGCTCAAAGCAAACAAATTGATTCTTTATTAACAGAGTTGGGAAAGCTCTGGTGAGAATGAGGCCTGTGGGCTGAGATTCACTAAGCGCCTCTTTCAGGTTAACCATTGGCTTAATTTGGGTTCTCCCCCAAAACAGATCCCGAGTAAGGACTTGTGTACAGGTCATTTATTTTGGGAATGAATCCCAAGGATCAGGAGTGGAGGACTGGGAAGAGTCAAACAGGTGAGAAGAGAAAGAGAAAGGCAATGCCAGGGTGCATCATTGAGTTGATCAAGTTGGGCATTACACGGGCAACCGGGGCTCTATCATCTTAGGAGCAGTATAGGATGTACCTTGGAAGTGCTCACCAGAAGACTGGAAGAGTGGAGTATGTCCCCACCAGCTCCTGTCTGCCTTGGTCAAGAGTTGTCCCACGAAGTGTTAGTTCCTTTGCACTTCCAGGTTTATGCATGTGTCAGAACGGGCAGTGGGCCACTGCAGGGGGCCCAGGCTGCAGTGACAGAAGCCCTGAGGCTGGAAGATACCAGGTGCAGCTGAGGCAGGGTGCTCTCAGGTTACACCTGTATTCAGTTGGTTGTCACAGCAATGCTAGAGTGAAAAGATGGGCTGGCTGAGCTTTGGGAATCCTATAAAGGGAAAGGGCAACTCTGTGAAAGTGGAAATGAAATTGCTTCAAGGAGGGGCAATTCTTAAACGGTAGGGGAAAAAAATGCAGCCCTGGTAAACGTGGAAAAAGGATGCCTGAGTTAGCTGAGAAAGACCAAAACATTATACATTTCTTAGTTCACTACCGGAATGTAAAAATAAATAAGTAAACAGAAAACAAACAAAAAAGATAGGCTGGGAAGATGTGAAGTCAGCCACAGGAGATAAAACTTCAGGTCAAATGTCCTTTCCCTGTCTTCCATAAATAGAACTATATTTCCATTTAATTCTAAGTCCAAAGTCAGGATCTATGGTTTTCCTAGGTGGGAATATTAATTCTTCCTTTAAATATCTGCTTTTCCAGTAACGCATAACCTCAAAGTGTAAGCCGGTGATTAGTGATCTATTGTTAGGGCTGTGGCATGATGTACAGAGTGACTATTCTGAAACACAGCACTGAGGCAAATACTCTGGCTTGAGTGACTGTCTGTGAAATGGGTACAGAGAACCAAGTGCATCCTCTCTTCATGATTCTCCCAGTCTTCAAGGCTCTATGTGCCAGGGCTGGGGATAAAGAAGGGGGACACAGCCTCAGCCCTCAAGCTCGTGGACCAGGGCTGCCAGGTTTCTCTTAAGTCCCACAAGCCAGTACTTCCCTCTGTCTGCCTGGTCCCTTTCCAGTCAGTCCTTCTCTGTAATCTGACCTAAACATAGCTCTGCCCTTAATTTGCCCTGCTAGTTCCTTTCTCTCCTCAGCCTGTTTCCCATCCTGGAAACTTTGTAGGGTGGGAGTGGGGTGAGTGTGGGTGGGAGAGTGTAGAGGGGGCAGCCTGATCTGTGGCCTATTGGTCTCTGATGTTCTATTGTTGAAACTCGGAAGGTGTGCCATTCTTAAGTTATTTTTAAAGACCCTTAGGAGCAAATCTTTAAATAAATTTCATCTGATCAAAAGAGAAATATAAAAACCAATCAACCAACCCTGATGAGCTCTAAAGACAGCAAACATGCATAGGTCCTGGAACCAGCCTCGTCCTCACCAGGATTTTCCTCACTTCCTGGAGCGGCACCTTCTCCTACCTGCCAGAGGCGCTGATGGCTTTGAAGCCCGCTCCAGAAGGGGGATGGAGATGGAGGTGATCTGCGCCGGGTTTAGGCGCCCAGCGATTGGGGACACCGAGGGCTAAGGAGGAGGCGCGCGAGCACTCCCCGCCCCAGCGACGCCCGCCGTCGGGCCCCGCCCTGCACAGCCCTAAAGCGCGCACCCACAGTGTATAGGCGCATCCTGGCAGCTGAGGCCGCAGCGGTGGGAACCTGAAGAGGGGCTTGGAGACGGAAACGGCGGGAGCGCCTCCACTCGGTTGTCCGAGCCAGGAGCGCGGGTACCGGAGAAGCGCCGGGTTAAGACGAGTGCACCAGCTGAGCCCTCCGCAGCTCATTTGGTTTGGGGTAAGAGGAGGGGGTCCGCATCTCTGAAGCTCGGGTGGGATGCGCCGGCGCCCCTTGCTCGGTTTGGTTTGGCCTTGCGCGTCCCCTTAGCTGTGTCGCCGAGATGCGGGTGGGGAAGGGGGCACTGAGTCCTGTAGGCTGGGCCCTGCGGCCGCGGCGGAATAAGGGTAAGACGACGAACCGATCTGCCCAGACCCGTCTCATCCGCCGCCCGCCCGGGCCTTCTGTCCGCGCTCTGGGAGCCCCGCCTGGCGTTTATATTCGCAATAATGTGCTCGGCAGGAGGAGGTCCCGGTTGAACACGCTGCCCCGAGACTCCTAGGTGAAACCCTCAGTATTCATGCGTCTCTGCCGCCGCATTTTACGGAAGGCGACCCCGGCCCCAAGAAGGGAGGCAACCCGCCCAAGGTCACATCGTAGTCAGAGGCCGAGCCAAGACCAAAGCCAGTGGTCCTGCCTTCCAGCCCGGGCTCTGGGCACTGCTCCCTTCTTCACTGCATTTCTTTCGTTCTGACACGCATCCCTCCTCGTCCTCCCGCGTCCTCCACGAGGCTCTGTCCTTTCCTGCTGCGCCCTCGGGAAGGAGGCTGGACAGCGGTCATGCTGCCGGTTCGGCTGCCTTGAGCACGCGCTGAGCCGGCGGTTGCTGGAGTACCGGACGGGCCGCAGGACCGGGGGAGGAGGAGGACCGAACAAGGTGGAGGCACCCCGGGGGCAAGCTGGGGATGCTGGGGTGGTGGTGGGCCCGGGCCAGGCAGGGTCCGGAACCACGCCGGCGAGCCGGCAAGCGGGCGAGCGGACAGTGGGGCTTTGCCTGGGCGGTGCCACCTCAGCCAATGGGAGCGCGGCTCGGGCCGAGCCCCCTCGGCTCCCCGCCTCCGGCCGGCGGGAAGGGACGGCGGCCCTGCGATTGGCTGCGCAGCCCTCGGCGCGGAGCCTGGCGCGGCGTGGAGCGAGGTGGCGCATGCGCGTCTTGGGCCTGCCGCGCTCGGGCTGCCTGCTGGTTAGTACCTGAGGTGGTCTGCTCTCGGCTCTGTCCCGGCTGCGCTCCGCTTGGGGCGTGTTTGGCGCTGAGCCGGACGTTGAATTCTGCGCAGTTTTTTCCATCCGGTCATCCAAAATCTGCCCCTAGTCAGCTGATGCAGAGTCAGTGTCTAACGCTGTGAGGGGTTGCAGAGGCGCAGATTTCATTATGGAGGGCCGCCCGCAGGCCTCTTGCTGCCCAGATCCTTTATGACGCACCAGATGTCCTAGTTTCTATCAGAGCGTTGGAGTCGGGCCCTGCACAGGGCATATACTTCTGGCGGGCGAGGAGGCTGACCTTTGAAATTTGTGTATCTTTTATATTCTCTCAATACACCTTTATAGGGCCGGCCCTGTGGCTTGGTGGTTAAGTGCGCGCGCTGCAATGCTGGTGGCCCGGGTTCGGATCCCGGGTGCGCATCGAGGCACCACTTCTCCGTCCATCCTGAGGCCGAGTCCCACATACAGCAACTAGAAGGATGTGCAGCTATGACATACAACTATCTACTGGGGCTTTGGGGGGAAAAAATTAAATAAATAAAATCTTTAAAAAAAAAAAAAATACACCTTTATAGAGCCGCTGCTTCTTGTCAGGAACCA